>NW_026698320.1:0-82942 GCF_030435755.1 Ochotona princeps
TAGATAATGCATTCAAAGGGCACTAAACATAGAGTGTGAAAACTGAGTTTCCTTGAGAGCTGCTTGGAAGCCTGATGGTGTGTGAAGTTAGTGAGCCAAATGGAGTTGTTCTCCCACAAGAACCACTCGGCTGATCCTTCTTCAATATGCCCTTCACCAACATGCAGTGTTTCCTTGATTGAATTAGCTCTCACACCAATATTTGCGTCTAGAGCCTTTGCATTGAGGGCTATCTGAAAACGGCTGTGGCGCTGAAGTTGCCTGTGAATGTGGAGTTGGTGGCATGTGAAACCCGCATGTGGAGCATTCGTTTGTGTGGGATGCTCTACCAGGTTCATTCCTAGATAATGCACTCAAAGGGCACTAAGCATAGAGTGTGAAAACTGAGTTTCCTTGAGAGCTGCTTGGAAGCCTGATGGTGTGTGAAGTTAGTGAGCCAAATGGAGTTGTTCTCCCACAAGAACCTCTCGGCTGATCCTTCTTCAATATGCCCTTCACCAACATGCAGTGTTTCCTTGATTGAATTAGCTCTCACACCAATATTTGCATCTAGAGCCTTTGCATTGAGGGCTATCTGAAAACGGCTGTGGCGCTGAAGTTGCCTGTGAATGTGGAGTTGGTGGCATGTGAAACCCGCATGTGGAGCATTCATTTGTGTGGGATGCTCTACCAGGTTCATTCCTAGATAATGCATTCGACGGGCCCTAAGCATAGAGGGTGAAAACTGAGTTTCCTTGAGAGCTGCTTGGAAGCCTGATGGTGTGTGAAGTTAGTGAGCCAAATGGAGTTGTTCTCCACAAGAACCACTCGGCTGATCCTTCTTCAATATGCCCTTCACCAACATGCAGTGTTTACTTGATTGAATTAGCTCTCACACCAATATTTGCGTCTAGAGCCTTTGCATTGAGGGCTATCTGAAAACGGCTGTGGCGCTGAAGTTGCCTGTGAATGTGGAGTTGGTGGCATGTGAAACCCGCATGTGGAGCATTCGTTTGTGTGGGATGCTCTACCAGGTTCATTGCTAGATAATTCACTCAAAGGGCACTAAGCATAGAGTGTGAAAACTGAGTTTCCTTGAGAGCTGCTTGGAAGCCTGATGGTGTGTGAAGTTAGTGAGCCAAATGGAGTTGTTCTCCCACAAGAACCTCTCGGCTGATCCTTCTTCAATATGCCCTTCACCAACATGCAGTGTTTCCTTGATTGAATTAGCTCTCACACCAATATTTGCGTCTAGAGCCTTTGCATTGAGGGCTATCTGAAAACGGCTGTGGCGCTGAAGTTGCCTGTGAATGTGGAGTTGGTGGCATGTGAAACCCGCATGTGGAGCATTCGTTTGTGTGCGATGCTCTACCAGGTTCATTTCAGTCCTAGGCACACAAAGAGCAGTAAGCATAGAGTGTGAAAACTGAGTTTCCTTGAGAGCTGCTTGGAAGCCTGATGGTGTGTGAAGTTAGTGAGCCAAATGGAGTTGTTCTCCCACAAGAACCTCTCGGCTGATCCTTCTTCAATATGCCCTTCACCAACATGCAGTGTTTCCTTGATTGAATTAGCTCTCACACCAATATTTGCGTCTAGAGCCTTTGCATTGAGGGCTATCTGAAAACGGCTGTGGCGCTGAAGTTGCCTGTGAATGTGGAGTTGGTGGCATGTGAAACCCGCATGTGGAGCATTCGTTTGTGTGGGATGCTCTACCAGGTTCATTCCTAGATAATGCATTCAAAGGGCACTAAACATAGAGTGTGAAAACTGAGTTTCCTTGAGAGCTGCTTGGAAGCCTGATGGTGTGTGAAGTTAGTGAGCCAAATGGAGTTGTTCTTTCCCACAAGAACCACTCGGCTGATCCTTCTTCAATATGCCCTTCACCAACATGCAGTGTTTCCTTGATTGAATTAGCTCTCACACCAATATTTGCGTCTAGAGCCTTTGCATTGAGGGCTATCTGAAAACGGCTGTGGCGCTGAAGTTGCCTGTGAATGTGGAGTTGGTGGCATGTGAAACCCGCATGTGGAGCATTCGTTTGTGTGGGATGCTCTACCAGGTTCATTTCAGTCCTAGCCATACAAAGGGCACTAAGCATAGAGTGTGAAAACTGAGTTTCCTTGAGAGCTGCTTGGAAGCCTGATGGTGTGTGAAGTTAGTGAGCCAAATGGAGTTGTTCTCCCACAAGAACCACTCGGCTGATCCTTCTTCAATATGCCCTTCACCAACATGCAGTGTTTCCTTGATTGAATTAGCTCTCACACCAATATTTGCGTCTAGAGCCTTTGCATTGAGGCTATCTGAAAACGGCTGTGGCGCTGAAGTTGCCTGTGAATGTGGAGTTGGTGGCATGTGAAACCCGCATGTGGAGCATTCGTTTGTGTGGGATGCTCTACCAGGTTCATTCCTAGATAATGCATTCAAAGGGCACTAAGCATAGAGTGTGAAAACTGAGTTTCCTTGAGAGCTGCTTGGAAGCCTGATGGTGTGTGACGTTAGTGAGCCAAATGGAGTTGTTCTCCCACAAGAACCACTCGGCTGACCCTTCTTCAATATGCCCTTCACCAACATGCAGTGTTTCCTTGATTGAATTAGCTCTCACACCAATATTTGCGTTCTAGAGCCTTTGCATTGAGGGCTATCTGAAAACGGCTGTGGCGCTGAAGTTGCCTGTGAATGTGGAGTTGTGGCATGTGAAACCCGCATGTGGAGCATTTGTTTGTGTGGGATGCTCTACCAGGTTCATTCCTAGATAATGCATTCAAAGGGCACTAAGCATAGAGTGTGAAAACTGAGTTTCCTTGAGAGCTGCTTGGAAGCCTGATGGTGTGTGACGTTAGTGAGCCAAATGGAGTTGTTCTCCCACAAGAACCACTCGGCTGACCCTTCTTCAATATGCCCTTCACCAACATGCAGTGTTTCCTTGATTGAATTAGCTCTCACACCAATATTTGCGTCTAGAGCCTTTGCATTGAGGGCTATCTGAAAACGGCTGTGGCGCTGAAGTTGCCTGTGAATGTGGAGTTGTGGCATGTGAAACCCGCATGTGGAGCATTCGTTTGTGTGGGATGCTGACCAAGCTTCATTTCAGTCCTAGGCACACAAAGAGCAGTAAGCATAGAGTGTGAAAACTGAGTTTCCTTGAGAGCTGCTTGGAAGCCTGATGGTGTGTGAAGTTAGTGAGCCAAATGGAGTTGTTCTCCCACAAGAACCACTCGGCTGATCCTTCTTCAATATGCCCTTCACCAACATGCAGTGTTTCCTTGATTGAATTAGCTCTCACACCAATATTTGCGTCTAGAGCCTTTGCATTGAGGGCTATCTGAAAACGGCTGTGGCGCTGAAGTTGCCTGTGAATGTGGAGTTGGTGGCATGTGAAACCCGCATGTGGAGCATTCGTTTGTGTGGGATGCTCTACCAGGTTCATTCCTAGATAATGCACTCAAAGGGCACTAAGCTTAGAGTGTGAAAACTGAGTTTCCTTGAGAGCTGCTTGGAAGCCTGATGGTGTGTGAAGTTAGTGAGCCAATGGAGTTGTTCTCCCACAAGAACCACTCGGCTGATCCTTCTTCAATATGCCCTTCACCAACATGCAGTGTTTCCTTGATTGAATTAGCTCTCACACCAATATTTGCGTCTAGAGCCTTTGCATTGAGGGCTATCTGAAAACGGCTGTGGCGCTGAAGTTGCCTGTGAATTGGAGTTGGTGGCATGTGAAACCCGCATGTGGAGCATTCGTTTGTGTGGATGCTCTACCAGGTTCATTTCAGTCCTAGCCATACAAAGGACACTAAGCATAGAGTGTGAAAACTGAGTTTCCTTGAGAGCTGCTTGGAAGCCTGATGGTGTGTGAAGTTAGTGAGCCAAAGGGAGTTGTTCTCCCACAAGAACCACTCGGCTGATCCTTCTTCAATATGCCCTTCACCAACATGCAGTGTTTCCTTGATTGAATTAGCTCTCACACCAATATTTGCATCTAGAGCCTTTGCATTGAGGGCTATCTGAAAACGGCTGTGGCGCTGAAGTTGCCTGTGAATGTGGAGTTGGTGGCATGTGAAACCCGCATGTGGAGCATTCGTTTGTGTGGGATGCTCTACCAGGTTCATTCCTAGATAATGCACTCAAAGGGCACTAAGCATAGAGTGTGAAAACTGAGTTTCCTTGAGAGCTGCTTGGAAGCCTGATGGTGTGTGACGTTAGTGAGCCAAATGGAGTTGTTCTCCCACAAGAAGCTCTCGGCTGATCCTTCTTCAATATGCCCTTCACCAACATGCAGTGTTACCTTGATTGAATTAGCTCTCACACCAATATTTGCGTCTAGAGCCTTTGCATTGAGGGCTATCTGAAAACGGCTGTGGCGCTGAAGTTGCCTGTGAATGTGGAGTTGGTGGCATGTGAAACCCGCATGTGGAGCATTCGTTTGTGTGGGATGCTCTACCAGGTTCATTCCTAGATAATGCATTCAAAGGGCACTCAGCATAGAGTGTGAAAACTGAGTTTCCTTGAGAGCTGCTTGGAAGCCTGATGGTGTGTGACGTTAGTGAGCCAAATGGAGTTGTTCTCCCACAAGAACCACTCGGCTGACCCTTCTTCAATATGCCCTTCACCAACATGCAGTGTTTCCTTGATTGAATTAGCTCTCACACCAATATTTGCGTCTAGAGCCTTTGCATTGAGGGCTATCTGAAAACGGCTGTGGCGCTGAAGTTGCCTGTGAATGTGGAGTTGGTGGCATGTGAAACCCGCATGTGGAGCATTCGTTTGTGTGGGATGCTGACCAAGCTTCATTTCAGTCCTAGCACACAAAGAGCAGTAAGCATAGAGTGTGAAAACTGAGTTTCCTTGAGAGCTGCTTGGAAGCCTGATGGTGTGTGAAGTTAGTGAGCCAAATGGAGTTGTTCTCCCACAAGAACCACTCGGCTGATCCTTCTTCAATATGCCCTTCACCAACATGCAGTGTTTCCTTGATTGAATTAGCTCTCACGCCAATATTTGCGTCTAGAGCCTTTGCATTGAGGGCTATCTGAAAACGGCTGTGGCGCTGAAGTTGCCTGTGAATGTGGAGTTGGTGGCATGTGAAACCCGCATGTGGAGCATTCGTTTGTGTGGGATGCTCTACCAGGTTCATTCCTAGATAATGCACTCAAAGGGCACTAAGCTTAGAGTGTGAAAACTGAGTTTCCTTGAGAGCTGCTTGGAAGCCTGATGGTGTGTGAAGTTAGTGAGCCAAATGGAGTTGTTCTCCCACAAGAACCACTCGGCTGATCCTTCTTCAATATGCCCTTCACCAACATGCAGTGTTTCCTTGATTGAATTAGCTCTCACACCAATATTTGCGTCTAGAGCCTTTGCATTGAGGGCTATCTGAAAACGGCTGTGGCGCTGAAGTTGCCTGTGAATGTGGAGTTGGTGGCATGTGAAACCGCATGTGGAGCATTCGTTTGTGTGGGATGCTCTACCAGGTTCATTTCAGTCCTAGGCACACAAAGAGCAGTAAGCATAGAGTGTGAAAACTGAGTTTCCTTGAGAGCTGCTTGGAAGCCTGATGGTGTGTGAAGTTAGTGAGCCAAATGGAGTTGTTCTCCCACAAGAACCACTCGGCTGATCCTTCTTCAATATGCCCTTCACCAACATGAAGTGTTTCCTTGATTGAATTAGCTCTCACACCAATATTTGCGTCTAGAGCCTTTGCATTGAGGGCTATCTGAAAACGGCTGTGGCGCTGAAGTTGCCTGTGAATGTGGAGTTGGTGGCATGTGAAACCCGCATGTGGAGCATTCGTTTGTGTGGGATGCTCTACCAGGTTCATTCCTAGATAATGCATTCAAAGGGCACTAAGCATAGAGTGTGAAAACTGAGTTTCCTTGAGAGCTGCTTGGAAGCCTGATGGTGTGTGACGTTAGTGAGCCAAATGGAGTTGTTCTCCCACAAGAACCACTCGGCTGACCCTTCTTCAATATGCCCTTCACCAACATGCAGTGTTTCCTTGATTGAATTAGCTCTCACACCAATATTTGCGTCTAGAGCCTTTGCATTGAGGGCTATCTGAAAACGGCTGTGGCGCTGAAGTTGCCTGTGAATGTGGAGTTGGTGGCATGTGAAACCCGCATGTGGAGCATTCGTTTGTGTGGGATGCTGACCAAGCTTCATTTCAGTCCTAGGCACACAAAGAGCAGTAAGCATAGAGTGTGAAAACTGAGTTTCCTTGAGAGCTGCTTGGAAGCCTGATGGTGTGTGAAGTTAGTGAGCCAAATGGAGTTGTTCTCCCACAAGAACCACTCGGCTGATCCTTCTTCAATAGGCCCTTCACCAACATGCAGTGTTTCCTTGATTGAATTAGCTCTCACACCAATATTTGCGTCTAGAGCCTTTGCATTGAGGGCTATCTGAAAACGGCTGTGGCGCTGAAGTTGCCTGTGAATGTGGAGTTGGTGGCATGTGAAACCCGCATGTGGAGCATTCGTTTGTGTGGGATGCTCTACCAGGTTCATTCCTAGATAATGCACTCAAAGGGCACTAAGCTTAGAGTGTGAAAACTGAGTTTCCTTGAGAGCTGCTTGGAAGCCTGATGGTGTGTGAAGTTAGTGAGCCAAATGGAGTTGTTCTCCCACAAGAACCACTCGGCTGATCCTTCTTCAATATGCCCTTCACCAACATGCAGTGTTTCCTTGATTGAATTAGCTCTCACACCAATATTTGCGTCTAGAGCCTTTGCATTGAGGGCTATCTGAAAACGGCTGTGGCGCTGAAGTTGCCTGTGAATGTGGAGTTGGTGGCATGTGAAACCCGCATGTGGAGCATTCGTTTGTGTGGGATGCTCTACCAGGTTCATTTCAGTCATAGCCAAAGAAAGGGCACTAAGCATAGAGTGTGAAAACTGAGTTTCCTTGAGAGCTGCTTGGAAGCCTGATGGTGTGTGAAGTTAGTGAGCCAAATGGAGTTGTTCTCCCACAAGAACCACTCGGCTGATCCTTCTTCAATATGCCCTTCACCAACATGCAGTGTTTCCTTGATTGAATTAGCTCTCACACCAATATTTGCGTCTAGAGCCTTTGCATTGAGGGCTATCTGAAAACGGCTGTGGCGCTGAAGTTGCCTGTGAATGTGGAGTTGGTGGCATGTGAAACCGCATGTGGAGCATTCGTTTGTATGGGATGCTCTACCAGTTCATTCCTAGATAGTTCACTCAAAGGGCAATAAGAATAGAGTGTGAAAACTGAGTTTCCTTGAGAGCTGCTTGGAAGCCTGATGGTGTGTGACGTTAGTGAGCCAAATGGAGTTGTTCTCCCACAAGAACCACTCGGCTGATCCTTCTTCAATATGCCCTTCACCAACATGCAGTGTTTCCTTGATTGAATTAGCTCTCACACCAATATTTGCGTCTAGAGCCTTTGCATTGAGGGCTATCTGAAAACGGCTGTGGCGCTGAAGTTGCCTGTGAATGTGGAGTTGGTGGCATGTGAAACCCGCATGTGGAGCATTCGTTGTGTGGAATGCTCTACCAGGTTCATTCCTAGATAATGCATTCAAAGGGCACTAAACATAGAGTGTGAAAACTGAGTTTCTTGAGAGCTGCTTGGAAGCCTGATGGTGTGTGACGTTAGTGAGCCAAATGGAGTTGTTCTCCCACAAGAACCACTCGGCTGATCCTTCTTCAATATGCCCTTCACCAACATGCAGTGTTTCCTTGATTGAATTAGCTCTCACACCAATATTTGCGTCTAGAGCCTTTGCATTGAGGGCTATCTGAAAACGGCTGTGGCGCTGAAGTTGCCTGTGAATGTGGAGTTGGTGGCATGTGAAACCCGCATGTGGAGCATTCGTTTGTGTGGGATGCTGACCAAGCTTCATTTCAGTCCTAGGCACACAAAGAGGAGTAAGCACAGAGTGTGAAAACTGAGTTTCCTTGAGAGCTGCTTGGAAGCCTGATGGTGTGTGAAGTTAGTGAGCCAAATGGAGTTGTTCTCCCACAAGAACCACTCGGCTGATCCTTCTTCAATATGCCCTTCACCAACATGCAGTGTTTCCTTGATTGAATTAGCTCTCACACCAATATTTGCGTCTAGAGCCTTTGCATTGAGGCTATCTGAAAACGGCTGTGGCGCTGAAGTTGCCTGTGAATGTGGAGTTGGTGGCATGTGAAACCCGCATGTGGAGCATTCGTTTGTGTGGGATGCTCTACCAGGTTCATTCCTAGATAATGCACTCAAAGGGCACTAAGCATAGAGTGTGAAAACTGAGTTTCCTTGAGAGCTGCTTGGAAGCCTGATGGTGTGTGAAGTTAGTGAGCCAAATGGAGTTGTTCTCCCACAAGAACCTCTCGGCTGATCCTTCTTCAATATGCCCTTCACCAACATGCAGTGTTTCCTTGATTGAATTAGCTCTCACACAATATTTGCGTCTAGAGCCTTTGCATTGAGGGCTATCTGAAAACGGCTGTGGCGCTGAAGTTGCCTGTGAATGTGGAGTGGTGGCATGTGAAACCCGCATGTGGAGCATTCATTTGTGTGGGATGCTCTACCAGGTTCATTCCTAGATAATGCATTCAACGGGCCCTAAGCATAGAGTGTGAAAACTGAGTTTCCTTGAGAGCTTGCTTGGAAGCCTGATGGTGTGTGAAGTTAGTGAGCCAAATGGAGTTGTTCTCCCACAAGAACCACTCGGCTGATCCTTCTTCAATATGCCCTTCACCAACATGCAGTGTTTCCTTGATTGAATTAGCTCTCACACCAATATTTGCGTCTAGAGCCTTTGCATTGAGGGCTATCTGAAAACGGCTGTGGCGCTGAAGTTGCCTGTGAATGTGGAGTTGGTGGCATGTGAAACCCGCATGTGGAGCATTCGTTTGTGTGGGATGCTCTACCAGGTTCTTTGCTAGATAATTCACTCAAAGGGCACTAAGCATAGAGTGTGAAAACTGAGTTTCCTTGAGAGCTGCTTGGAAGCCTGATGGTGTGTGAAGTTAGTGAGCCAAATGGAGTTGTTCTCCCACAAGAACCTCTCGGCTGATCCTTCTTCAATATGCCCTTCACCAACATGCAGTGTTTCCTTGATTGAATTAGCTCTCACACCAATATTTGCGTCTAGAGCCTTTGCATTGAGGGCTATCTGAAAATGGCTGTGGCGCTGAAGTTGCCTGTGAATGTGGAGTTGGTGGCATGTGAAACCCGCATGTGGAGCATTCGTTTGTGTGGGATGCTCTACCAGGTTCATTTCAGTCCTAGGCACACAAAGAGCAGTAAGCATAGAGTGTGAAAACTGAGTTTCCTTGAGAGCTGCTTGGAAGCCTGATGGTGTGTGAAGTTAGTGAGCCAAATGGAGTGGTTCTCCCACAAGAACCTCTCGCTGATCCTTCTTCAATATGCCCTTCACCAACATGCAGTGTTTCCTTGATTGAATTAGCTCTCACACCAATATTTGCGTCTAGAGCCTTTGCATTGAGGGCTATCTGAAAACGGCTGTGGCGCTGAAGTTGCCTGTGAATGTGGAGTTGGTGGCATGTGAAACCGCATGTGGAGCATTCGTTTGTGTGGGATGCTCTACCAGGTTCATTCCTAGATAATGCACTCAAAGGGCACTAAGCATAGAGTGTGAAAACTGAGTTTCCTTGAGAGCTGCTTGGAAGCCTGATGGTGTGTGACGTTAGTGAGCCAAATGGAGTTGTTCTCCCACAAGAACCACTCGGCTGATCCTTCTTCAATATGCCCTTCACCAACATGCAGTGTTTCCTTGATTGAATTAGCTCTCACACCAATATTTGCGTCTAGAGCCTTTGCATTGAGGGCTATCTGAAAACGGCTGTGGCGCTGAAGTTGCCTGTGAATGTGGAGTTGGTGGCATGTGAAACCCGCATGTGGAGCATTCGTTTGTGTGGGATGCTGACCAAGCTTCATTTCAGTCCTAGGCACACAAAGAGCAGTAAGCATAGAGTGTGAAAACTGAGTTTCCTTGAGAGCTGCTTGGAAGCCTGATGGTGTGTGAAGTTAGTGAGCCAAATGGAGTTGTTCTCCCACAAGAACCACTCGGCTAATCCTTCTTCAATATGCCCTTCACCAACATGCAGTGTTTCCTTGATTGAATTAGCTCTCACACCAATATTTGCGTCTAGAGCCTTTGCATTGAGGGCTATCTGAAAACGGCTGTGGCGCTGAAGTTGCCTGTGAATGTGGAGTTGGTGGCATGTGAAACCCGCATGTGGAGCATTCGTTTGTGTGGGATGCTCTACCAGGTTCATTCCTAGATAATGCACTCAAAGGGCACTAAGCATAGAGTGTGAAAACTGAGTTTCCTTGAGAGCTGCTTGGAAGCCTGATGGTGTGTGAAGTTAGTGAGCCAAATGGAGTTGTTCTCCCACAAGAACCACTCGGCTGATCCTTCTTCAATATGCCCTTCACCAACATGCAGTGTTTCCTTGATTGAATTAGCTCTCACACCAATATTTGCGTCTAGAGCCTTTGCATTGAGGGCTATCTGAAAACGGCTGTGGCGCTGAAGTTGCCTGTGAATGTGGAGTTGGTGGCATGTGAAACCCGCATGTGGAGCATTCGTTTGTGTGGGATGCTCTACAGGTTCATTCCTAGATAATGCACTCAAAGGGCAATAAGAATAGAGTGTGAAAACTGAGTTTCCTTGAGAGCTGCTTGGAAGCCTGATGGTGTGTGACGTTAGTGAGCCAAATGGAGTTGTTCTCCCACAAGAACCACTCGGCTGATCTTTCTTCAATATGCCCTTCACCAACATGCAGTGTTTCCTTGATTGAATTAGCTCTCACACCAATATTTGCGTCTAGAGCCTTTGCATTGAGGGCTATCTGAAAACGGCTGTGGCGCTGAAGTTGCCTGTGAATGTGGAGTTGGTGGCATGTGAAACCCGCATGCGGAGCATTCGTTTGTGTGGGATGCTCTACCAGGTTCATTTCAGTCGTAGCCAAAGAAAGGGCACTAAGCATAGAGTGTGAAAACTGAGTTTCCTTGAGAGCTGCTTGGAAGCCTGATGGTGTGTGAAGTCAGTGAGCCAAATGGAGTTGTTCTCCCACAAGAACCACTCGGCTGATCCTTCTTCAATATGCCCTTCACCAACATGCAGTGTTTCCTTGATTGAATTAGCTCTCACACCAATATTTGCGTCTAGAGCCTTTGCATTGAGGGCTATCTGAAAACGGCTGTGGCGCTGAAGTTGCCTGTGAATGTGGAGTTGGTGGCATGTGAAACCCGCATGTGGAGCATTCGTTTGTGTGGGATGCTCTACCAGGTTCATTCCTAGATAATGCATTCAAAGGGCACTAAACATAGAGTGTGAAAACTGAGTTTCCTTGAGAGCTGCTTGGAAGCCTGATGGTGTGTGAAGTTAGTGAGCCAAATGGAGTTGTTCTCCCACAAGAATCTCTCGGCTGATCCTTCTTCAATATGCCCTTCACCAACATGCAGTGTTTCCTTGATTGAATTAGCTCTCACACCAATATTTGCGTCTAGAGCCTTTGCATTGAGGGCTATCTGAAAACGGCTGTGGCGCTGAAGTTGCCTGTGAATGTGGAGTTGGTGGCATGTGAAACCCGCATGTGGAGCATTCGTTTGTGTGGGATGCTGACCAAGCTTCATTTCAGTCCTAGGCACACAAAGGGCACTAAGCATAGAGTGTGAAAACTGAGTTTCCTTGAGAGCTGCTTGGAAGCCTGATGGTGTGTGAAGTTAGTGAGCCAAATGGAGTTGTTCTCCCACAAGAACCACTCGGCTGATCCTTCTTCAATATGCCCCTCACCAACATGCAGTGTTTCCTTGATTGAATTAGCTCTCACACCAATATTTGCGTCTAGAGCCTTTGCATTGAGGGCTATCTGAAAACGGCTGTGGCGCTGAAGTTGCCTGTGAATGTGGAGTTGGTGGCATGTGAAACCCGCATGTGGAGCATTCGTTTGTGTGGGATGCTGACCAAGCTTCATTTCAGTCCTAGGCACACAAAGAGCAGTAAGCATAGAGTGTGAAAACTGAGTTTCCTTGAGAGCTGCTTGGAAGCCTGATGGTGTGTGAAGTTAGTGAGCCAAATGGAGTTGTTCTCCCACAAGAACCACTCGGCTGATCCTTCTTCAATATGCCCTTCACCAACATGCAGTGTTTCCTTGATTGAATTAGCTCTCACACCAATATTTGCGTCTAGAGCCTTTGCATTGAGGGCTATCTGAAAACGGCTGTGGCGCTGAAGTTGCCTGTGAATGTGGAGTTGGTGGCATGTGAAACCCGCATGTGGAGCATTCGTTTGTGTGGGATGCTCTACCAGGTTCATTCCTAGATAATGCACTCAAAGGGCACTAAGCATAGAGTGTGAAAACTGAGTTTCCTTGAGAGCTGCTTGGAAGCCTGATGGTGTGTGAAATTAGTGAGCCAAATGGAGTTGTTCTCCCACAAGAACCACTCGGCTGATCCTTCTTCAATATGCCCTTCACCAACATGCAGTGTTTCCTTGATTGAATTAGCTCTCACACCAATATTTGCGTCTAGAGCCTTTGCATTGAGGGCTATCTGAAAACGGCTGTGGCGCTGAAGTTGCCTGTGAATGTGGAGTTGGTGGCATGTGAAACCCGCATGTGGAGCATTCGTTTGTGTGCGATGCTCTACCAGGTTCATTCCTAGATAATGCACTCAAAGGGCACTAAGCATAGAGTGTGAAAACTGAGTTTCCTTGAGAGCTGCTTGGAAGCCTGATGGTGTGTGAAGTTAGTGAGCCAAATGGAGTTGTTCTCCCACAAGAACCACTCGGCTGATCCTTCTTCAATATGCCCTTCACCAACATGCAGTGTTTCCTTGATTGAATTAGCTCTCACACCAATATTTGCGTCTAGAGCCTTTGCATTGAGGGCTATCTGAAAACGGCTGTGGCGCTGAAGTTGCCTGTGAATGTGGAGTTGGTGGCATGTGAAACCCGCATGCGGAGCATTCGTTTGTGTGGGATGCTCTACCAGGTTCATTTCAGTCCTAGCCATACAAAGGGCACTAAGCATAGAGTGTGAAAACTGAGTTTCCTTGAGAGCTGCTTGGAAGCCTGATGGTGTGTGAAGTCAGTGAGCCAAATGGAGTTGTTCTCCCACAAGAACCACTCGGCTGATCCTTCTTCAATATGCCCTTCACCAACATGCAGTGTTTCCTTGATTGAATTAGCTCTCACACCAATATTTGCGTCTAGAGCCTTTGCATTGAGGGCTATCTGAAAACGGCTGTGGCGCTGAAGTTGCCTGTGAATGTGGAGTTGGTGGCATGTGAAACCCGCATGTGGAGCATTCGTTTGTGTGGGATGCTCTACCAGGTTCATTCCTAGATAATGCATTCAAAGGGCACTAAACATAGAGTGTGAAAACTGAGTTTCCTTGAGAGCTGCTTGGAAGCCTGATGGTGTGTGAAGTTAGTGAGCCAAATGGAGTTGTTCTCCCACAAGAATCTCTCGGCTGATCCTTCTTCAATATGCCCTTCACCAACATGCAGTGTTTCCTTGATTGAATTAGCTCTCACACCAATATTTGCGTCTAGAGCCTTTGCATTGAGGGCTATCTGAAAACGGCTGTGGCGCTGAAGTTGCCTGTGAATGTGGAGTTGGTGGCATGTGAAACCCGCATGTGGAGCATTCGTTTGTGTGGGATGCTGACCAAGCTTCATTTCAGTCCTAGGCACACAAAGGGCACTAAGCATAGAGTGTGAAAACTGAGTTTCCTTGAGAGCTGCTTGGAAGCCTGATGGTGTGTGAAGTTAGTGAGCCAAATGGAGTTGTTCTCCCACAAGAACCACTCGGCTGATCCTTCTTCAATATGCCCCTCACCAACATGCAGTGTTTCCTTGATTGAATTAGCTCTCACACCAATATTTGCGTCTAGAGCCTTTGCATTGAGGGCTATCTGAAAACGGCTGTGGCGCTGAAGTTGCCTGTGAATGTGGAGTTGGTGGCATGTGAAACCCGCATGTGGAGCATTCGTTTGTGTGGGATGCTGACCAAGCTTCATTTCAGTCCTAGGCACACAAAGAGCAGTAAGCATAGAGTGTGAAAACTGAGTTTCCTTGAGAGCTGCTTGGAAGCCTGATGGTGTGTGAAGTTAGTGAGCCAAATGGAGTTGTTCTCCCACAAGAACCACTCGGCTGATCCTTCTTCAATATGCCCTTCACCAACATGCAGTGTTTCCTTGATTGAATTAGCTCTCACACCAATATTTGCGTCTAGAGCCTTTGCATTGAGGGCTATCTGAAAACGGCTGTGGCGCTGAAGTTGCCTGTGAATGTGGAGTTGGTGGCATGTGAAACCCGCATGTGGAGCATTCGTTTGTGTGGGATGCTGACCAAGCTTCATTTCAGTCCTAGGCACACAAAGAGCACTAAGCATAGATTGTGAAAACTGAGTTTCCTTGAGAGCTGCTTGGAAGCCTGATGGTGTGTGAAGTTAGTAAGCCAAATGGAGTGGTTCTCCCACAAGAACCACTCGGCTGATCCTTCTTCAATGTGCCCTTCACCAACATGCAGTGTTTCCTTGATTGAATTATCTCTCACATCAATATTTGCGTCTAGAGCCTTTGCATTGAGGGCTATCTGAAAACGGCTGTGGCGCTGAAGTTGCCTGTGAATGTGGAGTTGGTGGCATGTGAAACCCGCATGTGGAGCATTCGTTTGTGTGGGATGCTCTACCAGGTTCATTCCTAGATAATGCACTCAAAGGGCACTAAGCATAGAGTGTGAAAACTGAGTTTCCTTGAGAGCTGCTTGGAAGCCTGATGGTGTGTGAAATTAGTGAGCCAAATGGAGTTGTTCTCCCACAAGAACCACTCGGCTGATCCTTCTTCAATATGCCCTTCACCAACATGCAGTGTTTCCTTGATTGAATTAGCTCTCACACCAATATTTGCGTCTAGAGCCTTTGCATTGAGGGCTATCTGAAAACGGCTGTGGCGCTGAAGTTGCCTGTGAATGTGGAGTTGGTGGCATGTGAAACCCGCATGTGGAGCATTCGTTTGTGTGCGATGCTCTACCAGGTTCATTCCTAGATAATGCACTCAAAGGGCACTAAGCATAGAGTGTGAAAACTGAGTTTCCTTGAGAGCTGCTTGGAAGCCTGATGGTGTGTGAAGTTAGTGAGCCAAATGGAGTTGTTCTCCCACAAGAACCACTCGGCTGATCCTTCTTCAATATGCCCTTCACCAACATGCAGTGTTTCCTTGATTGAATTAGCTCTCACACCAATATTTGCGTCTAGAGCCTTTGCATTGAGGGCTATCTGAAAACGGCTGTGGCGCTGAAGTTGCCTGTGAATGTGGAGTTGGTGGCATGTGAAACCCGCATGTGGAGCATTCGTTTGTGTGCGATGCTCTACCAGGTTCATTCCTAGATAATGCACTCAAAGGGCACTAAGCATAGAGTGTGAAAACTGAGTTTCCTTGAGAGCTGCTTGGAAGCCTGATGGTGTGTGAAGTTAGTGAGCCAAATGGAGTTGTTCTCCCACAAGAACCACTCGGCTGATCCTTCTTCAATATGCCCTTCACCAACATGCAGTGTTTCCTTGATTGAATTAGCTCTCACACCAATATTTGCGTCTAGAGCCTTTGCATTGAGGGCTATCTGAAAACGGCTGTGGCGCTGAAGTTGCCTGAGAATGTGGAGTTGGTGGCATGTGAAACCCGCATGTGGAGCATTCATTTGTGTGGGATGCTCTACCAGGTTCATTTCAGTCGTAGCCAAAGAAAGGGCACTAAGCATAGAGTGTGAAAACTGAGTTTCCTTGAGAGCTGCTTGGAAGCCTGATGGTGTGTGAAGTTAGTGAGCCAAATGGAGTTGTTCTCCCACAAGAACCACTCGGCTGATCCTTCTTCAATATGCCCTTCACCAACATGCAGTGTTTCCTTGATTGAATTAGCTCTCACACCAATATTTGCGTCTAGAGCCTTTGCATTGAGGGCTATCTGAAAACGGCTGTGGTGCTGAAGTTACCTGTGAATGTGGAGTTGGTGGCATGTGAAACAAGCATGTGGAGCATTCGTTTGTGTGGGATGCTGACCAAGCTTCATTTCAGTCCTAGGCACACAAAGAGCACTAAGCATAGATTGTGAAAACTGAGTTTCCTTGAGAGCTGCTTGGAAGCCTGATGGTGTGTGAAGTTAGTGAGCCAAATGGAGTTGTTCTCCCACAAGAACCACTCTGCTGATCCTTCTTCAATATGCCCCTCAATAACATGCAGTGTTTCCTTGATTGAATTAGCTCTCACACCAATATTTGCATCTAGAGCCTTTGCATTGAGGGCTATCTGAAAACGGCTGTGGCGCTGAAGTTGCCTGTGAATGTGGAGTTGGTGGCATGTGAAACCCGCATGCGGAGCATTCGTTTGTGTGGGATGCTCTACCAGGTTCATTTCAGTCATAGCCAAAGAAAGGGCACTAAGCATAGAGTGTGAAAACTGAGTTTCCTTGAGAGCTGCTTGGAAGCCTGATGGTGTGTGAAGTTAGTGAGCCAAATGGAGTTGTTCTCCCACAAGAACCACTCGGCTGATCCTTCTTCAATATGCCCTTCACCAACATGCAGTGTTTCCTTGATTGAATTAGCTCTCACACCAATATTTGCGTCTAGAGCCTTTGCATTGAGGGCTATCTGAAAACGGCTGTGGCGCTGAAGTTGCCTGTGAATGTGGAGTTGGTGGCATGTGAAACCCGCATGTGGAGCATTCGTTTGTGTGGGATGCTCTACCAGGTTCATTCCTAGATAATGCATTCAAAGGGCACTAAGCATAGAGTGTGAAAACTGAGTTTCCTTGAGAGCTGCTTGGAAGCCTGATGGTGTGTGAAGTTAGTGAGCCAAATGGAGTTGTTCTCCCACAAGAACCACTCGGCTGATCCTTCTTCAATATGCCCCTCACCAACATGCAGTGTTTCCTTGATTGAATTAGCTCTCACACCAATATTTGCGTCTAGAGCCTTTGCATTGAGGGCTATCTGAAAACGGCTGTGGCGCTGAAGTTGCCTGTGAATGTGGAGTTGGTGGCATGTGAAACCCGCATGTGGAGCATTCGTTTGTGTGGGATGCTCTACCAGGTTCATTCCTAGATAATTCACTCAAAGGGCACTAAGCATAGAGTGTGAAAACTGAGTTTCCTTGAGAGCTGCTTGGAAGCCTGATGGTGTGTGAAGTTAGTGAGCCAAATGGAGTTGTTCTCCCACAAGAACCACTCGGCTGATCCTTCTTCAATATGCCCTTCACCAACATGCAGTGTTTCCTTGATTGAATTAGCTCTCACACCAATATTTGCGTCTAGAGCCTTTGCATTGAGGGCTATCTGAAAACGGCTGTGGCGCTGAAGTTGCCTGAGAATGTGGAGTTGGTGGCATGTGAAACCCGCATGTGGAGCATTCATTTGTGTGGGATGCTCTACCAGGTTCATTTCTGTCGTAGCCAAAGAAAGGGCACTAAGCATAGAGTGTGAAAACTGAGTTTCCTTGAGAGCTGCTTGGAAGCCTGATGGTTTGTGAAGTTAGTGAGCCAAATGGAGTTGTTCTCCCACAAGAACCACTCGGGTGATCCTTCTTCAATATGCCCTTCACCAACATGCAGTGTTTCCTTGATTGAATTAGCTCTCACACCAATATTTGCGTCTAGAGCCTTTGCATTGAGGGCTATCTGAAAACGGCTGTGGTGCTGAAGTTACCTGTGAATGTGGAGTTGGTGGCATGTGAAACCCGCATGTGGAGCATTCGTTTGTGTGGGATGCTGACCAAGCTTCATTTCAGTCCTAGGCACACAAAGAGCACTAAGCATAGATTGTGAAAACTGAGTTTCCTTGAGAGCTGCTTGGAAGCCTGATGGTGTGTGAAGTTAGTGAGCCAAATGGAGTTGTTCTCCCACAAGAACCACTCGGCTGATCCTTCTTCAATATGCCCCTCAATAACATGCAGTGTTTCCTTGATTGAATTAGCTCTCACACCAATATTTGCATCTAGAGCCTTTGCATTGAGGGCTATCTGAAAACGGCTGTGGCGCTGAAGTTGCCTGTGAATGTGGAGTTGGTGGCATGTGAAACCCGCATGTGGAGCATTCGTTTGTGTGGGATGCTCTACCAGGTTCATTCCTAGATAATTCACTCAAAGGGCAATAAGAATAGAGTGTGAAAACTGAGTTTCCTTGAGAGCTGCTTGGAAGCCTGATGGTGTGTGAAGTTAGTGAGCCAAATGGAGTTGTTCTCCCACAAGAACCACTCGGCTGATCCTTCTTCAATATGCCCTTCACCAACATGCAGTGTTTCCTTGATTGAATTAGCTCTCACACCAATATTTGCGTCTAGAGCCTTTGCATTGAGGGCTATCTGAAAACGGCTGTGGCGCTGAAGTTGCCTGTGAATGTGGAGTTGGTGGCATGTGAAACCCGCATGTGGAGCATTCGTTTGTGTGGGATGCTCTACCAGGTTCATTTCAGTCGTAGCCAAAGAAAGGGCACTAAGCATAGAGTGTGAAAACTGAGTTTCCTTGAGAGCTGCTTGGAAGCCTGATGGTGTGTGAAGTTAGTGAGCCAAATGGAGTTGTTCTCCCACAAGAACCACTCGGCTGATCCTTCTTCAATATGCCCTCCACCAACATGCAGTGTTTCCTTGATTGAATTAGCTCTCACACCAATATTTGCGTCTAGAGCCTTTGCATTGAGGGCTATCTGAAAACGGCTGTGGCGCTGAAGTTGCCTGTGAATGTGGAGTTGGTGGCATGTGAAACCCGCATGTGGAGCATTCGTTTGTGTGGGATGCTGACCAAGCTTCATTTCAGTCCTAGGCACACAAAGAGCACTAAGCATAGATTGTGAAAACTGAGTTTCCTTGAGAGCTGCTTGGAAGCCTGATGGTGTGTGAAGTTAGTAAGCCAAATGGAGTGGTTCTCCCACAAGAACCACTCGGCTGATCCTTCTTCAATGTGCCCTTCACCAACATGCAGTGTTTCCTTGATTGAATTATCTCTCACACCAATATTTGCGTCTAGAGCCTTTGCATTGAGGGCTATCTGAAAACGGCTGTGGCGCTGAAGTTGCCTGTGAATGTGGAGTTGGTGGCATGTGAAACCCGCATGTGGAGCATTCGTTTGTGTGCGATGCTCTACCAGGTTCATTCCTAGATAATGCACTCAAAGGGCACTAAGCATAGAGTGTGAAAACTGAGTTTCCTTGAGAGCTGCTTGGAAGCCTGATGGTGTGTGAAATTAGTGAGCCAAATGGAGTTGTTCTCCCACAAGAACCACTCGGCTGATCCTTCTTCAATATGCCCTTCACCAACATGCAGTGTTTCCTTGATTGAATTAGCTCTCACACCAATATTTGCGTCTAGAGCCTTTGCATTGAGGGCTATCTGAAAACGGCTGTGGCGCTGAAGTTGCCTGTGAATGTGGAGTTGGTGGCATGTGAAACCCGCATGTGGAGCATTCGTTTGTGTGCGATGCTCTACCAGGTTCATTCCTAGATAATGCACTCAAAGGGCACTAAGCATAGAGTGTGAAAACTGAGTTTCCTTGAGAGCTGCTTGGAAGCCTGATGGTGTGTGAAATTAGTGAGCCAAATGGAGTTGTTCTCCCACAAGAACCACTCGGCTGATCCTTCTTCAATATGCCCTTCACCAACATGCAGTGTTTCCTTGATTGAATTAGCTCTCACACCAATATTTGCGTCTAGAGCCTTTGCATTGAGGGCTATCTGAAAACGGCTGTGGCGCTGAAGTTGCCTGTGAATGTGGAGTTGGTGGCATGTGAAACCCGCATGTGGAGCATTCGTTTGTGTGCGATGCTCTACCAGGTTCATTCCTAGATAATGCACTCAAAGGGCACTAAGCATAGAGTGTGAAAACTGAGTTTCCTTGAGAGCTGCTTGGAAGCCTGATGGTGTGTGAAGTTAGTGAGCCAAATGGAGTTGTTCTCCCACAAGAACCACTCGGCTGATCCTTCTTCAATATGCCCTTCACCAACATGCAGTGTTTCCTTGATTGAATTAGCTCTCACACCAATATTTGCGTCTAGAGCCTTTGCATTGAGGGCTATCTGAAAACGGCTGTGGCGCTGAAGTTGCCTGTGAATGTGGAGTTGGTGGCATGTGAAACCCGCATGTGGAGCATTCGTTTGTGTGGGATGCTCTACCAGGTTCATTCCTAGATAATGCATTCAAAGGGCACTAAACATAGAGTGTGAAAACTGAGTTTCCTTGAGAGCTGCTTGGAAGCCTGATGGTGTGTGAAGTTAGTGAGCCAAATGGAGTTGTTCTCCCACAAGAACCACTCGGCTGATCCTTCTTCAATATGCCCTTCACCAACATGCAGTGTTTCCTTGATTGAATTAGCTCTCACACCAATATTTGCGTCTAGAGCCTTTGCATTGAGGGCTATCTGAAAACGGCTGTGGCGCTGAAGTTGCCTGTGAATGTGGAGTTGGTGGCATGTGAAACCCGCATGTGGAGCATTCGTTTGTGTGGGATGCTCTACCAGGTTCATTCCTAGATAATGCATTCAAAGGGCACTAAACATAGAGTGTGAAAACTGAGTTTCCTTGAGAGCTGCTTGGAAGCCTGATGGTGTGTGAAGTTAGTGAGCCAAATGGAGTTGTTCTCCCACAAGAACCACTCGGCTGATCCTTCTTCAATATGCCCTTCACCAACATGAAGTGTTTCCTTGATTGAATTAGCTCTCACACCAATATTTGCGTCTAGAGCCTTTGCATTGAGGGCTATCTGAAAACGGCTGTGGCGCTGAAGTTGCCTGTGAATGTGGAGTTGGTGGCATGTGAAACCCGCATGTGGAGCATTCGTTTGTGTGGGATGCTCTACCAGGTTCATTTCAGTCCTAGCCATACAAAGGGCACTAAGCATAGAGTGTGAAAACTGAGTTTCCTTGAGAGCTGCTTGGAAGCCTGATGGTGTGTGAAGTTAGTGAGCCAAATGGAGTTGTTCTCCCACAAGAACCACTCGGCTGATCCTTCTTCAATATGCCCTTCACCAACATGCAGTGTTTCTTGATTGAATTAGCTCTCACACCAATATTTGCGTCTAGAGCCTTTGCATTGAGGGCTATCTGAAAACGGCTGTGGCGCTGAAGTTGCCTGTGAATGTGGAGTTGGTGGCATGTGAAACCCGCATGTGGAGCATTCGTTTGTGTGAGATGCTGACCAAGCTTCATTTCAGTCCTAGGCACACAAAGGGCACTAAGCATAGAGTGTGAAAACTGAGTTTCCTTGAGAGCTGCTTGGAAGCCTGATGGTGTGTGAAATTAGTGAGCCAAATGGAGTTGTTCTCCCACAAGAACCACTCGGCTGATCCTTCTTCAATATGCCCTTCACCAACATGCAGTGTTTCCTTGATTGAATTAGCTCTCACACCAATATTTGCGTCTAGAGCCTTTGCATTGAGGGCTATCTGAAAACGGCTGTGGCGCTGAAGTTGCCTGTGAATGTGGAGTTGGTGGCATGTGAAACCCGCATGTGGAGCATTCGTTTGTGTGGGATGCTCTACCAGGTTCATTCCTAGATAATGCATTCAAAGGGCACTAAACATAGAGTGTGAAAACTGAGTTTCCTTGAGAGCTGCTTGGAAGCCTGATGGTGTGTGAAGTTAGTGAGCCAAATGGAGTTGTTCTCCCACAAGAACCACTCGGCTGATCCTTCTTCAATATGCCCTTCACCAACATGCAGTGTTTCCTTGATTGAATTAGCTCTCACACCAATATTTGCGTCTAGAGCCTTTGCATTGAGGGCTATCTGAAAACGGCTGTGGCGCTGAAGTTGCCTGTGAATGTGGAGTTGGTGGCATGTGAAACCCGCATGTGGAGCATTCGTTTGTGTGGGATGCTGACCAAGCTTCATTTCACTTCTAGGCACACAAAGAGCAGTAAGCATAGAGTGTGAAAACTGAGTTTCCTTGAGAGCTGCTTGGAAGCCTGATGGTGTGTGAAGTTAGTGAGCCAAATGGAGTTGTTCTCCCACAAGAACCACTCGGCTGATCCTTCTTCAATATGCCCTTCACCAACATGCAGTGTTTCCTTGATTGAATTAGCTCTCACACCAATATTTGCGCCTAGAGCCTTTGCATTGAGGGCTATCTGAAAACGGCTGTGGCGCTGAAGTTGCCTGTGAATGTGGAGTGGGTGGCATGTGAAACCCGCATGTGGAGCATTCGTTTGTGTGGGATGCTCTACCAGGTTCATTCCTAGATAATGCATTCAAAGCCCACTAAACATAGAGTGTGAAAACTGAGTTTCCTTGAGAGCTGCTTGGAAGCCTGATGGTGTGTGAAGTTAGTGAGCCAAATGGAGTTGTTCTCCCACAAGAACCACTCGGCTGATCCTTCTTCAATATGCCCCTCACCAACATGCAGTGTTTCCTTGATTGAATTAGCTCTCACACCAATATTTGCGTCTAGAGCCTTTGCATTGAGGGCTATCTGAAAACGGCTGTGGCGCTGAAGTTGCCTGTGAATGTGGAGTTGGTGGCATGTGAAACCCGCATGTGGAGGAATCGTTTGTGTGGGATGGTGACCAAGCTTCATTTCAGTCCTAGGCACACAAAGAGCAGTAAGCATAGAGTGTGAAAACTGAGTTTCCTTGAGAGCTGCTTGGAAGCCTGATGGTGTGTGAAGTTAGTGAGCCAAATGGAGTTGTTCTCCCACAAGAACCCCTCGGCTGATCCTTCTTCAATATGCCCTTCACCAACATGCAGTGTTTCCTTGATTGAATTAGCTCTCACACCAATATTTGCGTCTAGAGCCTTTGCATTGAGGGCTATCTGAAAACGGCTGTGGCGCTGAAGTTGCCTGTGAATGTGGAGTTGGTGGCATGTGAAACCCGCATGTGGAGCATTCGTTTGTGTGGGATGCTCTACCAGGTTCATTCCTACATAATTCACTCAAAGGGCACTAAGCATAGAGTGTGAAAACTGAGTTTCCTTGAGAGCTGCTTGGAAGCCTGATGGTGTGTGAAGTTAGTGAGCCAAATGGAGTTGTTCTCCCACAAGAACCACTCGGCTGATCCTTCTTCAATATGCCCTTCACCAACATGCAGTGTTTCCTTGATTGAATTAGCTCTCACACCAATATTTGCGTCTAGAGCCTTTGCATTGAGGGCTATCTGAAAACGGCTGTGGCGCTGAAGTTGCCTGTGAATGTGGAGTTGGTGGCATGTGAAACCCGCATGTGGAGCATTCGTTTGTGTGGGATGCTGACCAAGCTTCATTTCAGTCCTAGGCACACAAAGAGCACTAAGCATAGATTGTGAAAACTGAGTTTCCTTGAGAGCTGCTTGGAAGCCTGATGGTGTGTGAAGTTAGTGAGCCAAATGGAGTTGTTCTCCCACAAGAACCACTCGGCTGATCCTTCTTCAATATGCCCTTCACCAACATGCAGTGTTTCCTTGATTGAATTAGCTCTCACACCAATATTTGCGTCTAGAGCCTTTGCATTGAGGGCTATCTGAAAACGGCTGTGGTGCTGAAGTTACCTGTGAATGTGGAGTTGGTGGCATGTGAAACAAGCATGTGGAGCATTCGTTTGTGTGGGATGCTGACCAAGCTTCATTTCAGTCCTAGGCACACAAAGAGCACTAAGCATAGATTGTGAAAACTGAGTTTCCTTGAGAGCTGCTTGGAAGCCTGATGGTGTGTGAAGTTAGTGAGCCAAATGGAGTTGTTCTCCCACAAGAACCACTCGGCTGATCCTTCTTCAATATGCCCTTCACAAACATGCAGTGTTTCCTTGATTGAATTAGCTCTCACACCAATATTTGCATCTAGAGCCTTTGCATTGAGGGCTATCTGAAAACGGCTGTGGCGCTGAAGTTGCCTGTGAATGTGGAGTTGGTGGCATGTGAAACCCGCATGCGGAGCATTCGTTTGTGTGGGATGCTCTACCAGGTTCATTTCAGTCATAGCCAAAGAAAGGGCACTAAGCATAGAGTGTGAAAACTGAGTTTCCTTGAGAGCTGCTTGGAAGCCTGATGGTGTGTGAAGTTAGTGAGCCAAATGGAGTTGTTCTCCCACAAGAACCACTCGGCTGATCCTTCTTCAATATGCCCTTCACCAACATGCAGTGTTTCCTTGATTGAATTAGCTCTCACACCAATATTTGCGTCTAGAGCCTTTGCATTGAGGGCTATCTGAAAACGGCTGTGGCGCTGAAGTTGCCTGTGAATGTGGAGTTGGTGGCATGTGAAACCCGCATGTGGAGCATTCGTTTGTGTGGGATGCTCTACCAGGTTCATTCCTAGATAATGCATTCAAAGGGCACTAAGCATAGAGTGTGAAAACTGAGTTTCCTTGAGAGCTGCTTGGAAGCCTGATGGTGTGTGAAGTTAGTGAGCCAAATGGAGTTGTTCTCCCACAAGAACCACTCGGCTGATCCTTCTTCAATATGCCCCTCACCAACATGCAGTGTTTCCTTGATTGAATTAGCTCTCACACCAATATTTGCGTCTAGAGCCTTTGCATTGAGGGCTATCTGAAAACGGCTGTGGCGCTGAAGTTGCCTGTGAATGTGGAGTTGGTGGCATGTGAAACCCGCATGTGGAGCATTCGTTTGTGTGGGATGCTCTACCAGGTTCATTCCTAGATAATTCACTCAAAGGGCACTAAGCATAGAGTGTGAAAACTGAGTTTCCTTGAGAGCTGCTTGGAAGCCTGATGGTGTGTGAAGTTAGTGAGCCAAATGGAGTTGTTCTCCCACAAGAACCACTCGGCTGATCCTTCTTCAATATGCCCTTCACCAACATGCAGTGTTTCCTTGATTGAATTAGCTCTCACACCAATATTTGCGTCTAGAGCCTTTGCATTGAGGGCTATCTGAAAACGGCTGTGGCGCTGAAGTTGCCTGAGAATGTGGAGTTGGTGGCATGTGAAACCCGCATGTGGAGCATTCATTTGTGTGGGATGCTCTACCAGGTTCATTTCAGTCGTAGCCAAAGAAAGGGCACTAAGCATAGAGTGTGAAAACTGAGTTTCCTTGAGAGCTGCTTGGAAGCCTGATGGTGTGTGAAGTTAGTGAGCCAAATGGAGTTGTTCTCCCACAAGAACCACTCGGCTGATCCTTCTTCAATATGCCCTTCACCAACATGCAGTGTTTCCTTGATTGAATTAGCTCTCACACCAATATTTGCGTCTAGAGCCTTTGCATTGAGGGCTATCTGAAAACGGCTGTGGCGCTGAAGTTGCCTGTGAATGTGGAGTTGGTGGCATGTGAAACCCGCATGTGGAGCATTCGTTTGTGTGGGATGCTCTACCAGGTTCATTCCTAGATAATGCATTCAAAGGGCACTAAGCATAGAGTGTGAAAACTGAGTTTCCTTGAGAGCTGCTTGGAAGCCTGATGGTGTGTGAAGTTAGTGAGCCAAATGGAGTTGTTCTCCCACAAGAACCACTCGGCTGATCCTTCTTCAATATGCCCCTCACCAACATGCAGTGTTTCCTTGATTGAATTAGCTCTCACACCAATATTTGCGTCTAGAGCCTTTGCATTGAGGGCTATCTGAAAACGGCTGTGGCGCTGAAGTTGCCTGTGAATGTGGAGTTGGTGGCATGTGAAACCCGCATGTGGAGCATTCGTTTGTGTGGGATGCTCTACCAGGTTCATTCCTAGATAATTCACTCAAAGGGCACTAAGCATAGAGTGTGAAAACTGAGTTTCCTTGAGAGCTGCTTGGAAGCCTGATGGTGTGTGAAGTTAGTGAGCCAAATGGAGTTGTTCTCCCACAAGAACCACTCGGCTGATCCTTCTTCAATATGCCCTTCACCAACATGCAGTGTTTCCTTGATTGAATTAGCTCTCACACCAATATTTGCGTCTAGAGCCTTTGCATTGAGGGCTATCTGAAAACGGCTGTGGCGCTGAAGTTGCCTGAGAATGTGGAGTTGGTGGCATGTGAAACCCGCATGTGGAGCATTCATTTGTGTGGGATGCTCTACCAGGTTCATTTCAGTCGTAGCCAAAGAAAGGGCACTAAGCATAGAGTGTGAAAACTGAGTTTCCTTGAGAGCTGCTTGGAAGCCTGATGGTGTGTGAAGTTAGTGAGCCAAATGGAGTTGTTCTCCCACAAGAACCACTCGGCTGATCCTTCTTCAATATGCCCTTCACCAACATGCAGTGTTTCCTTGATTGAATTAGCTCTCACACCAATATTTGCGTCTAGAGCCTTTGCATTGAGGGCTATCTGAAAACGGCTGTGGTGCTGAAGTTACCTGTGAATGTGGAGTTGGTGGCATGTGAAACCCGCATGTGGATCATTCGTTTGTGTGGGATGCTGACCAAGCTTCATTTCAGTCCTAGGCACACAAAGAGCACTAAGCATAGATTGTGAAAACTGAGTTTCCTTGAGAGCTGCTTGGAAGCCTGATGGTGTGTGAAGTTAGTGAGCCAAATGGAGTTGTTCTCCCACAAGAACCACTCGGCTGATCCTTCTTCAATATGCCCCTCAATAACATGCAGTGTTTCCTTGATTGAATTAGCTCTCACACCAATATTTGCGTCTAGAGCCTTTGCATTGAGGGCTATCTGAAAACGGCTGTGGCGCTGAAGTTGCCTGTGAATGTGGAGTTGGTGGCATGTGAAACCCGCATGCGGAGCATTCGTTTGTGTGGGATGCTCTACCAGGTTCATTTCAGTCATAGCCAAAGAAAGGGCACTAAGCATAGAGTGTGAAAACTGAGTTTCCTTGAGAGCTGCTTGGAAGCCTGATGGTGTGTGAAGTTAGTGAGCCAAATGGAGTTGTTCTCCCACAAGAACCACTCGGCTGATCCTTCTTCAATATGCCCTTCACCAACATGCAGTGTTTCCTTGATTGAATTAGCTCTCACACCAATATTTGCGTCTAGAGCCTTTGCATTGAGGGCTATCTGAAAACGGCTGTGGCGCTGAAGTTGCCTGTGAATGTGGAGTTGGTGGCATGTGAAACCCGCATGTGGAGCATTCGTTTGTGTGGGATGCTCTACCAGGTTCATTCCTAGATAATGCATTCAAAGGGCACTAAGCATAGAGTGTGAAAACTGAGTTTCCTTGAGAGCTGCTTGGAAGCCTGATGGTGTGTGAAGTTAGTGAGCCAAATGGAGTTGTTCTCCCACAAGAACCACTCGGCTGATCCTTCTTCAATATGCCCCTCACCAACATGCAGTGTTTCCTTGATTGAATTAGCTCTCACACCAATATTTGCGTCTAGAGCCTTTGCATTGAGGGCTATCTGAAAACGGCTGTGGCGCTGAAGTTGCCTGTGAATGTGGAGTTGGTGGCATGTGAAACCCGCATGTGGAGCATTCGTTTGTGTGGGATGCTCTACCAGGTTCATTTCAGTCCTAGCCATACAAAGGGCACTAAGCATAGAGTGTGAAAACTGAGTTTCCTTGAGAGCTGCTTGGAAGCCTGATGGTGTGTGAAGTTAGTGAGCCAAATGGAGTTGTTCTCCCACAAGAACCACTCGGCTGATCCTTCTTCAATATGCCCTTCACCAACATGCAGTGTTTCCTTGATTGAATTAGCTCTCACACCAATATTTGCGTCTAGAGCCTTTGCATTGAGGGCTATCTGAAAACGGCTGTGGCGCTGAAGTTGCCTGTGAATGTGGAGTTGGTGGCATGTGAAACCCGCATGTGGAGCATTCGTTTGTGTGGGATGCTCTACCAGGTTCATTCCTAGATAATTCACTCAAAGGGCACTAAGCATAGAGTGTGAAAACTGAGTTTCCTTGAGAGCTGCTTGGAAGCCTGATGGTGTGTGAAGTTAGTGAGCCAAATGGAGTTGTTCTCCCACAAGAACCACTCGGCTGATCCTTCTTCAATATGCCCTTCACCAACATGCAGTGTTTCCTTGATTGAATTAGCTCTCACACCAATATTTGCGTCTAGAGCCTTTGCATTGAGGGCTATCTGAAAACGGCTGTGGCGCTGAAGTTGCCTGTGAATGTGGAGTTGGTGGCATGTGAAACCCGCATGTGGAGCATTCGTTTGTGTGGGATGCTCTACCAGGTTCATTTCAGTCGTAGCCAAAGAAAGGGCACTAAGCATAGAGTGTGAAAACTGAGTTTCCTTGAGAGCTGCTTGGAAGCCTGATGGTGTGTGAAGTTAGTGAGCCAAATGGAGTTGTTCTCCCACAAGAACCACTCGGCTGATCCTTCTTCAATATGCCCTCCACCAACATGCAGTGTTTCCTTGATTGAATTAGCTCTCACACCAATATTTGCGTCTAGAGCCTTTGCATTGAGGGCTATCTGAAAACGGCTGTGGCGCTGAAGTTGCCTGTGAATGTGGAGTTGGTGGCATGTGAAACCCGCATGTGGAGCATTCGTTTGTGTGGGATGCTGACCAAGCTTCATTTCAGTCCTAGGCACACAAAGAGCACTAAGCATAGATTGTGAAAACTGAGTTTCCTTGAGAGCTGCTTGGAAGCCTGATGGTGTGTGAAGTTAGTAAGCCAAATGGAGTGGTTCTCCCACAAGAACCACTCGGCTGATCCTTCTTCAATGTGCCCTTCACCAACATGCAGTGTTTCCTTGATTGAATTATCTCTCACACCAATATTTGCGTCTAGAGCCTTTGCATTGAGGGCTATCTGAAAACGGCTGTGGCGCTGAAGTTGCCTGTGAATGTGGAGTTGGTGGCATGTGAAACCCGCATGTGGAGCATTCGTTTGTGTGGGATGCTCTACCAGGTTCATTCCTAGATAATGCACTCAAAGGGCACTAAGCATAGAGTGTGAAAACTGAGTTTCCTTGAGAGCTGCTTGGAAGCCTGATGGTGTGTGAAATTAGTGAGCCAAATGGAGTTGTTCTCCCACAAGAACCACTCGGCTGATCCTTCTTCAATATGCCCTTCACCAACATGCAGTGTTTCCTTGATTGAATTAGCTCTCACACCAATATTTGCGTCTAGAGCCTTTGCATTGAGGGCTATCTGAAAACGGCTGTGGCGCTGAAGTTGCCTGTGAATGTGGAGTTGGTGGCATGTGAAACCCGCATGTGGAGCATTCGTTTGTGTGCGATGCTCTACCAGGTTCATTCCTAGATAATGCACTCAAAGGGCACTAAGCATAGAGTGTGAAAACTGAGTTTCCTTGAGAGCTGCTTGGAAGCCTGATGGTGTGTGAAGTTAGTGAGCCAAATGGAGTTGTTCTCCCACAAGAACCACTCGGCTGATCCTTCTTCAATATGCCCTTCACCAACATGCAGTGTTTCCTTGATTGAATTAGCTCTCACACCAATATTTGCGTCTAGAGCCTTTGCATTGAGGGCTATCTGAAAACGGCTGTGGCGCTGAAGTTGCCTGTGAATGTGGAGTTGGTGGCATGTGAAACCCGCATGTGGAGCATTCGTTTGTGTGGGATGCTCTACCAGGTTCATTCCTAGATAATTCACTCAAAGGGCACTAAGCATAGAGTGTGCAAACTGAGTTTCCTTGAGAGCTGCTTGGAAGCCTGATGGTGTGTGAAGTTAGTGAGCCAAATGGAGTTGTTCTCCCACAAGAACCACTCGGCTGATCCTTCTTCAATATGCCCTTCACCAACATGCAGTGTTTCCTTGATTGAATTAGCTCTCACACCAATATTTGCGTCTAGAGCCTTTGCATTGAGGGCTATCTGAAAACGGCTGTGGCGCTGAAGTTGCCTGTGAATGTGGAGTTGGTGGCATGTGAAACCCGCATGTGGAGCATTCGTTTGTGTGGGATGCTCTACCAGGTTCATTCCTAGATAATGCACTCAAAGGGCACTAAGCATAGAGTGTGAAAACTGAGTTTCCTTGAGAGCTGCTTGGAAGCCTGATGGTGTGTGAAGTTAGTGAGCCAAATGGAGTTGTTCTCCCACAAGAACCACTCGGCTGATTCTTCTTCAATATGCCCTTCACCAACATGCAGTGTTTCCTTGATTGAATTAGCTCTCACACCAATATTTGCGTCTAGAGCCTTTGCATTGAGGGCTATCTGAAAACGGCTGTGGCGCTGAAGTTGCCTGTGAATGTGGAGTTGGTGGCATGTGAAACCCGCATGTGGAGCATTCGTTTGTGTGGGATGCTCTACCAGGTTCATTCCTAGATAATGCATTCAAAGGGCACTAAACATAGAGTGTGAAAACTGAGTTTCCTTGAGAGCTGCTTGGAAGCCTGATGGTGTGTGAAGTTAGTGAGCCAAATGGAGTTGTTCTCCCACAAGAACCACTCGGCTGATCCTTCTTCAATATGCCCTTCACCAACATGAAGTGTTTCCTTGATTGAATTAGCTCTCACACCAATATTTGCGTCTAGAGCCTTTGCATTGAGGGCTATCTGAAAACGGTTGTGGCGCTGAAGTTGCCTGTGAATGTGGAGTTGGTGGCATGTGAAACCCGCATGTGGAGCATTCGTTTGTGTGGGATGCTCTACCAGGTTCATTTCAGTCCTAGCCATACAAAGGGCACTAAGCATAGAGTGTGAAAACTGAGTTTCCTTGAGAGCTGCTTGGAAGCCTGATGGTGTGTGAAGTTAGTGAGCCAAATGGAGTTGTTCTCCCACAAGAACCACTCGGCTGATCCTTCTTCAATATGCCCTTCACCAACATGCAGTGTTTCCTTGATTGAATTAGCTCTCACACCAATATTTGCGTCTAGAGCCTTTGCATTGAGGGCTATCTGAAAACGGCTGTGGCGCTGAAGTTGCCTGTGAATGTGGAGTTGGTGGCATGTGAAACCCGCATGTGGAGCATTCGTTTGTGTGAGATGCTCACCAAGCTTCATTTCAGTCCTAGGCACACAAAGGGCACTAAGCATAGAGTGTGAAAACTGAGTTTCCTTGAGAGCTGCTTGGAAGCCTGATGGTGTGTGAAATTAGTGAGCCAAATGGAGTTGTTCTCCCACAAGAACCACTCGGCTGATCCTTCTTCAATATGCCCTTCACCAACATGCAGTGTTTCCTTGATTGAATTAGCTCTCACACCAATATTTGCGTCTAGAGCCTTTGCATTGAGGGCTATCTGAAAACGGCTGTGGCGCTGAAGTTGCCTGTGAATGTGGAGTTGGTGGCATGTGAAACCCGCATGTGGAGCATTCGTTTGTGTGGGATGCTCTACCAGGTTCATTCCTAGATAATGCATTCAAAGGGCACTAAACATAGAGTGTGAAAACTGAGTTTCCTTGAGAGCTGCTTGGAAGCCTGATGGTGTGTGAAGTTAGTGAGCCAAATGGAGTTGTTCTCCCACAAGAACCACTCGGCTGATCCTTCTTCAATATGCCCTTCACCAACATGCAGTGTTTCCTTGATTGAATTAGCTCTCACACCAATATTTGCGTCTAGAGCCTTTGCATTGAGGGCTATCTGAAAACGGCTGTGGCGCTGAAGTTGCCTGTGAATGTGGAGTTGGTGGCATGTGAAACCCGCATGTGGAGCATTCGTTTGTGTGGGATGCTCTACCAGGTTCATTCCTAGATAATGCATTCAAAGGGCACTAAACATAGAGTGTGAAAACTGAGTTTCCTTGAGAGCTGCTTGGAAGCCTGATGGTGTGTGAAGTTAGTGAGCCAAATGGAGTTGTTCTCCCACAAGAACCACTCGGCTGATCCTTCTTCAATATGCCCTTCACCAACATGCAGTGTTTCCTTGATTGAATTAGCTCTCACACCAATATTTGCGCCTAGAGCCTTTGCATTGAGGGCTATCTGAAAATGGCTGTGGCGCTGAAGTTGCCTGTGAATGTGGAGTGGGTGGCATGTGAAACCCGCATGTGGAGCATTCGTTTGTGTGGGATGCTCTACCAGGTTCATTCCTAGATAATGCATTCAAAGCCCACTAAACATAGAGTGTGAAAACTGAGTTTCCTTGAGAGCTGCTTGGAAGCCTGATGGTGTGTGAAGTTAGTGAGCCAAATGGAGTTGTTCTCCCACAAGAAACACTCGGCTGATCCTTCTTCAATATGCCCTTCACCAACATGCAGTGTTTCCTTGATTGAATTAGCTCTCACACCAATATTTGCGTCTAGAGCCTTTGCATTGAGGGCTATCTGAAAACGGCTGTGGCGCTGAAGTTGCCTGTGAATGTGGAGTTGGTGGCATGTGAAACCCGCATGTGGAGGAATCGTTTGTGTGGGATGGTGACCAAGCTTCATTTCAGTCCTAGGCACACAAAGAGCAGTAAGCATAGAGTGTGAAAACTGAGTTTCCTTGAGAGCTGCTTGGAAGCCTGATGGTGTGTGAAGTTAGTAAGCCAAATGGAGTGGTTCTCCCACAAGAACCACTCGGCTGATCCTTCTTCAATGTGCCCTTCACCAACATGCAGTGTTTCCTTGATTGAATTATCTCTCACACCAATATTTGCGTCTAGAGCCTTTGCATTGAGGGCTATCTGAAAACGGCTGTGGCGCTGAAGTTGCCTGTGAATGTGGAGTTGGTGGCATGTGAAACCCGCATGTGGAGCATTCGTTTGTGTGGGATGCTCTACCAGGTTCATTCCTAGATAATGCACTCAAAGGGCACTAAGCATAGAGTGTGAAAACTGAGTTTCCTTGAGAGCTGCTTGGAAGCCTGATGGTGTGTGAAATTAGTGAGCCAAATGGAGTTGTTCTCCCACAAGAACCACTCGGCTGATCCTTCTTCAATATGCCCTTCACCAACATGCAGTGTTTCCTTGATTGAATTAGCTCTCACACCAATATTTGCGTCTAGAGCCTTTGCATTGAGGGCTATCTGAAAACGGCTGTGGCGCTGAAGTTGCCTGTGAATGTGGAGTTGGTGGCATGTGAAACCCGCATGTGGAGCATTCGTTTGTGTGCGATGCTCTACCAGGTTCATTCCTAGATAATGCACTCAAAGGGCACTAAGCATAGAGTGTGAAAACTGAGTTTCCTTGAGAGCTGCTTGGAAGCCTGATGGTGTGTGAAGTTAGTGAGCCAAATGGAGTTGTTCTCCCACAAGAACCACTCGGCTGATCCTTCTTCAATATGCCCTTCACCAACATGCAGTGTTTCCTTGATTGAATTAGCTCTCACACCAATATTTGCGTCTAGAGCCTTTGCATTGAGGGCTATCTGAAAACGGCTGTGGCGCTGAAGTTGCCTGTGAATGTGGAGTTGGTGGCATGTGAAACCCGCATGTGGAGCATTGGTTTGTGTGGGATGCTCTACCAGGTTCATTCCTAGATAATTCACTCAAAGGGCACTAAGCATAGAGTGTGAAAACTGAGTTTCCTTGAGAGCTGCTTGGAAGCCTGATGGTGTGTGAAGTTAGTGAGCCAAATGGAGTTGTTCTCCCACAAGAACCACTCGGCTGATCCTTCTTCAATATGCCCTTCACCAACATGCAGTGTTTCCTTGATTGAATTAGCTCTCACACCAATATTTGCGTCTAGAGCCTTTGCATTGAGGGCTATCTGAAAACGGCTGTGGCGCTGAAGTTGCCTGTGAATGTGGAGTTGGTGGCATGTGAAACCCGCATGTGGAGCATTCGTTTGTGTGGGATGCTCTACCAGGTTCATTCCTAGATAATGCACTCAAAGGGCACTAAGCATAGAGTGTGAAAACTGAGTTTCCTTGAGAGCTGCTTGGAAGCCTGATGGTGTGTGAAGTTAGTGAGCCAAATGGAGTTGTTCTCCCACAAGAACCACTCGGCTGATTCTTCTTCAATATGCCCTTCACCAACATGCAGTGTTTCCTTGATTGAATTAGCTCTCACACCAATATTTGCGTCTAGAGCCTTTGCATTGAGGGCTATCTGAAAACGGCTGTGGCGCTGAAGTTGCCTGTGAATGTGGAGTTGGTGGCATGTGAAACCCGCATGTGGAGCATTCGTTTGTGTGGGATGCTCTACCAGGTTCATTCCTAGATAATGCATTCAAAGGGCACTAAACATAGAGTGTGAAAACTGAGTTTCCTTGAGAGCTGCTTGGAAGCCTGATGGTGTGTGAAGTTAGTGAGCCAAATGGAGTTGTTCTCCCACAAGAACCACTCGGCTGATCCTTCTTCAATATGCCCTTCACCAACATGAAGTGTTTCCTTGATTGAATTAGCTCTCACACCAATATTTGCGTCTAGAGCCTTTGCATTGAGGGCTATCTGAAAACGGTTGTGGCGCTGAAGTTGCCTGTGAATGTGGAGTTGGTGGCATGTGAAACCCGCATGTGGAGCATTCGTTTGTGTGGGATGCTCTACCAGGTTCATTTCAGTCCTAGCCATACAAAGGGCACTAAGCATAGGGTGTGAAAACTGAGTTTCCTTGAGAGCTGCTTGGAAGCCTGATGGTGTGTGAAATTAGTGAGCCAAATGGAGTTGTTCTCCCACAAGAACCACTCGGCTCATCCTTCTTCAATATGCCCTTCACCAACATGCAGTGTTTCCTTGATTGAATTAGCTCTCACACCAATATTTGCGTCTAGAGCCTTTGCATTGAGGGCTATCTGAAAACGGCTGTGGCGCTGAAGTTGCCTGTGAATGTGGAGTTGGTGGCATGTGAAACCTGCATGTGGAGCATTCGTTTGTGTGAGATGCTGACCAAGCTTCATTTCAGTCCTAGGCACACAAAGGGCACTAAGCATAGAGTGTGAAAACTGAGTTTCCTTGAGAGCTGCTTGGAAGCCTGATGGTGTGTGAAATTAGTGAGCCAAATGGAGTTGTTCTCCCACAAGAACCACTCGGCTGATCCTTCTTCAATATGCCCTTCACCAACATGCAGTGTTTCCTTGATTGAATTAGCTCTCACACCAATATTTGCGTCTAGAGCCTTTGCATTGAGGGCTATCTGAAAACGGCTGTGGCGCTGAAGTTGCCTGTGAATGTGGAGTTGGTGGCATGTGAAACCCGCATGTGGAGCATTCGTTTGTGTGGGATGCTCTACCAGGTTCATTCCTAGATAATGCATTCAAAGGGCACTAAACATAGAGTGTGAAAACTGAGTTTCCTTGAGAGCTGCTTGGAAGCCTGATGGTGTGTGAAGTTAGTGAGCCAAATGGAGTTGTTCTCCCACAAGAACCACTCGGCTGATCCTTCTTCAATATGCCCTTCACCAACATGCAGTGTTTCCTTGATTGAATTAGCTCTCACACCAATATTTGCGTCTAGAGCCTTTGCATTGAGGGCTATCTGAAAACGGCTGTGGCGCTGAAGTTGCCTGTGAATGTGGAGTTGGTGGCATGTGAAACCCGCATGTGGAGCATTCGTTTGTGTGGGATGCTGACCAAGCTTCATTTCACTTCTAGGCACACAAAGAGCAGTAAGCATAGAGTGTGAAAACTGAGTTTCCTTGAGAGCTGCTTGGAAGCCTGATGGTGTGTGAAGTTAGTGAGCCAAATGGAGTTGTTCTCCCACAAGAACCACTCGGCTGATCCTTCTTCAATATGCCCTTCACCAACATGCAGTGTTTCCTTGATTGAATTAGCTCTCACACCAATATTTGCGCCTAGAGCCTTTGCATTGAGGGCTATCTGAAAACGGCTGTGGCGCTGAAGTTGCCTGTGAATGTGGAGTGGGTGGCATGTGAAACCCGCATGTGGAGCATTCGTTTGTGTGGGATGCTCTACCAGGTTCATTCCTAGATAATGCATTCAAAGGGCACTAAACATAGAGTGTGAAAACTGAGTTTCCTTGAGAGCTGCTTGGAAGCCTGATGGTGTGTGAAGTTAGTGAGCCAAATGGAGTTGTTCTCCCACAAGAACCACTCGGCTGATCCTTCTTCAATATGCCCTTCACCAACATGCAGTGTTTCCTTGATTGAATTAGCTCTCACACCAATATTTGCGTCTAGAGCCTTTGCATTGAGGGCTATCTGAAAACGGCTGTGGCGCTGAAGTTGCCTGTGAATGTGGAGTTGGTGGCATGTGAAACCCGCATGTGGAGGAATCGTTTGTGTGGGATGGTGACCAAGCTTCATTTCAGTCCTAGGCACACAAAGAGCAGTAAGCATAGAGTGTGAAAACTGAGTTTCCTTGAGAGCTGCTTGGAAGCCTGATGGTGTGTGAAGTTAGTGAGCCAAATGGAGTTGTTCTCCCACAAGAACCACTCGGCTGATCCTTCTTCAATATGCCCTTCACCAACATGCAGTGTTTCCTTGATTGAATTAGCTCTCACACCAATATTTGCGTCTAGAGCCTTTGCATTGAGGGCTATCTGAAAACGGCTGTGGCGCTGAAGTTGCCTGTGAATGTGGAGTTGGTGGCATGTGAAACCCGCATGTGGAGCATTCGTTTGTGTGGGATGCTCTACCAGGATCATTCCTAGATAATGCACTCAAAGGGCACTAAGCATAGAGTGTGAAAACTGAGTTTCCTTGAGAGCTGCTTGGAAGCCTGATGGTGTGTGAAGTTAGTGAGCCAAATGGAGTTGTTCTCCCACAAAAACCTCTCGGCTGATCCTTCTTCAATATGCCCTTCACCAACATGCAGTGTTTCCTTGATTGAATTAGCTCTCACACCAATATTTGCGTCTAGAGCCTTTGCATTGAGGGCTATCTGAAAACGGCTGTGGCGCTGAAGTTGCCTGTGAATGTGGAGTTGGTGGCATGTGAAACCCGCATGTGGAGCATTCGTTTGTGTGGGATGCTCTACCAGGTTCATTCCTAGATAATGCATTCAAAGGGCACTAAACATAGAGTGTGAAAACTGAGTTTCCTTGAGAGCTGCTTGGAAGCCTGATGGTGTGTGAAGTTAGTGAGCCAAATGGAGTTGTTCTCCCACAAGAACCACTCGGCTGATCCTTCTTCAATATGCCCTTCACCAACATGCAGTGTTTCCTTGATTGAATTAGCTCTCACACCAATATTTGCGTCTAGAGCCTTTGCATTGAGGGCTATCTGAAAACGGCTGTGGCGCTGAAGTTGCCTGTGAATGTGGAGTTGGTGGCATGTGAAACCCGCATGTGGAGCATTCGTTTGTGTGGGATGCTCTACCAGGTTCATTTCAGTCCTAGGCACACAAAGAGCAGTAAGCATAGAGTGTGAAAACTGAGTTTCCTTGAGAGCTGCTTGGAAGCCTGATGGTGTGTGAAGTTAGTGAGCCAAATGGAGTTGTTCTCCCACAAGAACCACTCGGCTGATCCTTCTTCAATATGCCCTTCACCAACATGCAGTGTTTCCTTGATTGAATTAGCTCTCACACCAATATTTGCGTCTAGAGCCTTTGCATTGAGGGCTATCTGAAAACGGCTGTGGCGCTGAAGTTGCCTGTGAATGTGGAGTTGGTGGCATGTGAAACCCGCATGTGGAGCATTCGTTTGTGTGGGATGCTCTACCAGGATCATTCCTAGATAATGCACTCAAAGGGCACTAAGCATAGAGTGTGAAAACTGAGTTTCCTTGAGAGCTGCTTGGAAGCCTGATGGTGTGTGAAGTTAGTGAGCCAAATGGAGTTGTTCTCCCACAAAAACCTCTCGGCTGATCCTTCTTCAATATGCCCTTCACCAACATGCAGTGTTTCCTTGATTGAATTAGCTCTCACACCAATATTTGCGTCTAGAGCCTTTGCATTGAGGGCTATCTGAAAACGGCTGTGGCGCTGAAGTTGCCTGTGAATGTGGAGTTGGTGGCATGTGAAACCCGCATGTGGAGCATTCGTTTGTGTGGGATGCTCTACCAGGTTCATTCCTAGATAATGCATTCAAAGGGCACTAAACATAGAGTGTGAAAACTGAGTTTCCTTGAGAGCTGCTTGGAAGCCTGATGGTGTGTGAAGTTAGTGAGCCAAATGGAGTTGTTCTCCCACAAGAACCACTCGGCTGATCCTTCTTCAATATGCCCTTCACCAACATGCAGTGTTTCCTTGATTGAATTAGCTCTCACACCAATATTTGCGTCTAGAGCCTTTGCATTGAGGGCTATCTGAAAACGGCTGTGGCGCTGAAGTTGCCTGTGAATGTGGAGTTGGTGGCATGTGAAACCCGCATGTGGAGCATTCGTTTGTGTGGGATGCTCTACCAGGTTCATTCCTAGATAATGCATTCAAAGGGCACTAAACATAGAGTGTGAAAACTGAGTTTCCTTGAGAGCTGCTTGGAAGCCTGATGGTGTGTGAAGTTAGTGAGCCAAATGGAGTTGTTCTCCCACAAGAACCACTCGGCTGATCCTTCTTCAATATGCCCTTCACCAACATGCAGTGTTTCCTTGATTGAATTAGCTCTCACACCAATATTTGCGTCTAGAGCCTTTGCATTGAGAGCTATTCGAAAACGGCTGTGGCGCTGAAGTTGCCTGTGAATGTGGAGTTGGTGGCATGTGAAACCCGCATGTGGAGCATTCGTTTGTGTGCGATGCTCTACCAGGTTCATTGCTAGATAATTCACTCAAAGGGCACTAAGCATAGAGTGTGAAAACTGAGTTTCCTTGAGAGCTGCTTGGAAGCCTGATGGTGTGTGAAGTTAGTGAGCCAAATGGAGTTGTTCTCCCACAAGAACCACTCGGCTGATCCTTCTTCAATATGCCCTTCACCAACATGCAGTGTTTCCTTGATTGAATTAGCTCTCACACCAATATTTGCGTCTAGAGCCTTTGCATTGAGGGCTATCTGAAAACGGCTGTGGCGCTGAAGTTGCCTGTGAATGTGGAGTTGGTGGCATGTGAAACCCGCATGTGGAGCATTCGTTTGTGTGGGATGCTCTACCAGGTTCATTTCAGTCCTAGCCATACAAAGGGCACTAAGCATAGAGTGTGAAAACTGAGTTTCCTTGAGAGCTGCTTGGAAGCCTGATGGTGTGTGAAGTTAGTGAGCCAAATGGAGTTGTTCTCCCACAAGAACCACTCGGCTGATCCTTCTTCAATATGCCCTTCACCAACATGCAGTGTTTCCTTGATTGAATTAGCTCTCACACCAATATTTGCGTCTAGAGCCTTTGCATTGAGGGCTATCTGAAAACGGCTGTGGCGCTGAAGTTGCCTGTGAATGTGGAGTTGGTGGCATGTGAAACCCGCATGTGGAGCATTCGTTTGTGTGCGATGCTCTACCAGGTTCATTGCTAGATAATTCACTCAAAGGGCACTAAGCATAGAGTGTGAAAACTGAGTTTCCTTGAGAGCTGCTTGGAAGCCTGATGGTGTGTGAAGTTAGTGAGCCAAATGGAGTTGTTCTCCCACAAGAACCACTCGGCTGATCCTTCTTCAATATGCCCTTCACCAACATGCAGTGTTTCCTTGATTGAATTAGCTCTCACACCAATATTTGCGTCTAGAGCCTTTGCATTGAGGGCTATCTGAAAACGGCTGTGGCGCTGAAGTTGCCTGTGAATGTGGAGTTGGTGGCATGTGAAACCCGCATGTGGAGCAATCGTTTGTGTGGGTTGCTGACCAAGCTTCATTTCAGTCCTAGGCACACAAAGAGCAGTAAGCATAGAGTGTGAAAACTGAGTTTCCTTGAGAGCTGCTTGGAAGCCTGATGGTGTGTGAAGTTAGTGAGCCAAATGGAGTTGTTCTCCCACAAGAACCACTCGGCTGATCCTTCTTCAATATGCCCTTCACCAACATGCAGTGTTTCCTTGATTGAATTAGCTCTCACACCAATATTTGCGTCTAGAGCCTTTGCATTGAGGGCTATCTGAAAACGGCTGTGGCGCCGAAGTTGCCTGTGAATGTGGAGTTGGTGGCATGTGAAACCCGCATGTGGAGCATTCGTTTGTGTGGGATGCTCTACCAGGATCATTCCTAGATAATGCACTCAAAGGGCACTAAGCATAGAGTGTGAAAACTGAGTTTCCTTGAGAGCTGCTTGGAAGCCTGATGGTGTGTGAAGTTAGTGAGCCAAATGGAGTTGTTCTCCCACAAGAACCACTCGGCTGATCCTTCTTCAATATGCCCTTCACCAACATGCAGTGTTTCCTTGATTGAATTAGCTCTCACACCAATATTTGCGTCTAGAGCCTTTGCATTGAGGGCTATCTGAAAACGGCTGTGGCGCTGAAGTTGCCTGTGAATGTGGAGTTGGTGGCATGTGAAACCCGCATGTGGAGCATTCGTTTGTGTGCGATGCTCTACCAGGTTCATTCCTAGATAATTCACTCAAAGGGCACTAAGCATAGAGTGTGAAAACTGAGTTTCCTTGAGAGCTGCTTGGAAGCCTGATGGTGTGTGAAGTTAGTGAGCCAAATGGAGTTGTTCTCCCACAAGAACCACTCGGCTGATCCTTCTTCAATATGCCCTTCACCAACATGCAGTGTTTCCTTGATTGAATTAGCTCTCACACCAATATTTGCGTCTAGAGCCTTTGCATTGAGGGCTATCTGAAAACGGCTGTGGCGCTGAAGTTGCCTGTGAATGTGGAGTTGGTGGCATGTGAAACCCGCATGTGGAGCATTCGTTTGTGTGGGATGCTCTACCAGGTTCATTTCAGTCCTAGCCATACAAAGGGCACTAAGCATAGAGTGTGAAAACTGAGTTTCCTTGAGAGCTGCTTGGAAGCCTGATGGTGTGTGAAGTTAGTGAGCCAAATGGAGTTGTTCTCCCACAAGAACCACTCGGCTGATCCTTCTTCAATATGCCCTTCACCAACATGCAGTGTTTCCTTGATTAAATTAGCTCTCACACCAATATTTGCGTCTAGAGCCTTTGCATTGAGGGCTATCTGAAAACGGCTGTGGCGCTGAAGTTGCCTGTGAATGTGGAGTTGGTGGCATGTGAAACCCGCATGTGGAGCATTCGTTTGTGTGCGATGCTCTACCAGGTTCATTGCTAGATAATTCACTCAAAGGGCACTAAGCATAGAGTGTGAAAACTGAGTTTCCTTGAGAGCTGCTTGGAAGCCTGATGGTGTGTGAAGTTAGTGAGCCAAATGGAGTTGTTCTCCCACAAGAACCACTCGGCTGATCCTTCTTCAATATGCCCTTCACCAACATGCAGTGTTTCCTTGATTGAATTAGCTCTCACACCAATATTTGCGTCTAGAGTCTTTGCATTGAGGACTATCTGAAAACGGCTGTGGCGCTGAAGTTGCCTGTGAATGTGGAGTTGGTGGCATGTGAAACCCGCATGTGGAGCATTCGTTTGTGTGGGATGCTCTACCAGGTTCATTCCTAGATAATGCATTCAAAGGGCACTAAACATAGAGTGTGAAAACTGAGTTTCCTTGAGAGCTGCTTGGAAGCCTGATGGTGTGTGAAGTTAGTGAGCCAAATGGAGTTGTTCTCCCACAAGAACCACTCGGCTGATCCTTCTTCAATATGCCCTTCACCAACATGCAGTGTTTCCTTGATTGAATTAGCTCTCACACCAATATTTGCGTCTAGAGCCTTTGCATTGAGGGCTATCTGAAAACGGCTGTGGCGCTGAAGTTGCCTGTGAATGTGGAGTTGGTGGCATGTGAAACCCGCATGTGGAGCATTCGTTTGTGTGGGATGCTGACCAAGCTTCATTTCAGTTCTAGGCACACAAAGAGCAGTAAGCATAGAGTGTGAAAACTGAGTTTCCTTGAGAGCTGCTTGGAAGCCTGATGGTGTGTGAAGTTAGTGAGCCAAATGGAGTTGTTCTCCCACAAGAACCACTCGGCTGATCCTTCTTCAATATGCCCTTCACCAACATGCAGTGTTTCCTTGATTGAATTAGCTCTCACACCAATATTTGCGTCTAGAGCCTTTGCATTGAGGGCTATCTGAAAACGGCTGTGGCGCTGAAGTTGCCTGTGAATGTGGAGTTGGTGGCATGTGAAACCCGCATGTGGAGCATTCGTTTGTGTGGGATGCTCTACCAGGTTCATTCCTAGATAATGCACTCAAAGGGCGCTAAGCATAGAGTGTGAAAACTGAGTTTCCTTGAGAGCTGCTTGGAAGCCTGATGGTGTGTGAAGTTAGTGAGCCAAATGGAGTTGTTTCCCACAAGAACCTCTCGGCTGATCCTTCTTCAATATGCCCTTCACCAACATGCAGTGTTTCCTTGATTGAATTAGCTCTCACACCAATATTTGCGTCTAGAGCCTTTGCATTGAGGGCTATCTGAAAACGGCTGTGGCGCTGAAGTTGCCTGTGAATGTGGAGTTGGTGGCATGTGAAACCCGCATGTGGAGCATTCGTTTGTGTGGGATGCTGACCAAGCTTCACTTCAGTCCTAGGCACACAAAGAGCAGTAAGCATAGAGTGTGAAAACTGAGTTTCCTTGAGAGCTGCTTGGAAGCCTGATGGTGTGTGAAGTTAGTGAGCCAAATGGAGTTGTTCTCCCACAAGAACCACTCGGCTGATCCTTCTTCAATATGCCCTTCACCAACATGCAGTGTTTCCTTGATTGAATTAGCTCTCACACCAATATTTGCGTCTAGAGCCTTTGCATTGAGGGCTATCTGAAAACGGCTGTGGCGCTGAAGTTGCCTGTGAATGTGGAGTTGGTGGCATGTGAAACCCGCATGTGGAGCATTCGTTTGTGTGGGATGCTCTACCAGGTTCATTCCTAGATAATGCACTCAAAGGGCACTAAGCATAGAGTGTGAAAACTGAGTTTCCTTGAGAGCTGCTTGGAAGCCTGATGGTGTGTGAAGTTAGTGAGCCAAATGGAGTTGTTCTCCCACAAGAACCACTCGGCTGATCCTTCTTCAATATGCCCTTCACCAACATGCAGTGTTTCCTTGATTGAATTAGCTCTCACACCAATATTTGCGTCTAGAGCCTTTGCATTGAGGGCTATCTGAAAACGGCTGTGGCGCTGAAGTTGCCTGTGAATGTGGAGTTGGTGGCATGTGAAACCCGCATGTGGAGCATTCGTTTGTGTGGGATGCTCTACCAGGTTCATTCCTAGATAATGCACTCAAAGGGCGCTAAGCATAGAGTGTGAAAACTGAGTTTCCTTGAGAGCTGCTTGGAAGCCTGATGGTGTGTGAAGTTAGTGAGCCAAATGGAGTTGTTTCCCACAAGAACCTCTCGGCTGATCCTTCTTCAATATGCCCTTCACCAACATGCAGTGTTTCCTTGATTGAATTAGCTCTCACACCAATATTTGCGTCTAGAGCCTTTGCATTGAGGGCTATCTGAAAACGGCTGTGGCGCTGAAGTTGCCTGTGAATGTGGAGTTGGTGGCATGTGAAACCCACATGTGGAGCATTCGTTTGTGTGGGATGCTCTACCAGGTTCATTCCTAGATAATGCACTCAAAGGGCGCTAAGCATAGAGTGTGAAAACTGAGTTTCCTTGAGAGCTGCTTGGAAGCCTGATGGTGTGTGAAGTTAGTGAGCCAAATGGAGTTGTTTCCCACAAGAACCTCTCGGCTGATCCTTCTTCAATATGCCCTTCACCAACATGCAGTGTTTCCTTGATTGAATTAGCTCTCACACCAATATTTGCGTCTAGAGCCTTTGCATTGAGGGCTATCTGAAAACGGCTGTGGCGCTGAAGTTGCCTGTGAATGTGGAGTTGGTGGCATGTGAAACCCGCATGTGGAGCATTCGTTTGTGTGGGATGCTGAACAAGCTTCACTTCAGTCCTAGGCACACAAAGAGCAGTAAGCATAGAGTGTGAAAACTGAGTTTCCTTGAGAGCTGCTTGGAAGCCTGATGGTGTGTGAAGTTAGTGAGCCAAATGGAGTTGTTCTCCCACAAGAACCACTCGGCTGATCCTTCTTCAATATGCCCTTCACCAACATGCAGTGTTTCCTTGATTGAATTAGCTCTCACACCAATATTTGCGTCTAGAGCCTTTGCATTGAGGGCTATCTGAAAACGGCTGTGGCGCTGAAGTTGCCTGTGAATGTGGAGTTGGTGGCATGTGAAACCCGCATGTGGAGCATTCGTTTGTGTGGGATGCTCTACCAGGTTCATTCCTAGATAATGCACTCAAAGGGCGCTAAGCATAGAGTGTGAAAACTGAGTTTCCTTGAGAGCTGCTTGGAAGCCTGATGGTGTGTGAAGTTAGTGAGCCAAATGGAGTTGTTTCCCACAAGAACCTCTCGGCTGATCCTTCTTCAATATGCCCTTCACCAACATGCAGTGTTTCCTTGATTGAATTAGCTCTCACACCAATATTTGCGTCTAGAGCCTTTGCATTGAGGGCTATCTGAAAACGGCTGTGGCGCTGAAGTTGCCTGTGAATGTGGAGTTGGTGGCATGTGAAACCCACATGTGGAGCATTCGTTTGTGTGGGATGCTCTACCAGGTTCATTCCTAGATAATGCACTCAAAGGGCGCTAAGCATAGAGTGTGAAAACTGAGTTTCCTTGAGAGCTGCTTGGAAGCCTGATGGTGTGTGAAGTTAGTGAGCCAAATGGAGTTGTTTCCCACAAGAACCTCTCGGCTGATCCTTCTTCAATATGCCCTTCACCAACATGCAGTGTTTCCTTGATTGAATTAGCTCTCACACCAATATTTGCGTCTAGAGCCTTTGCATTGAGGGCTATCTGAAAACGGCTGTGGCGCTGAAGTTGCCTGTGAATGTGGAGTTGGTGGCATGTGAAACCCGCATGTGGAGCATTCGTTTGTGTGGGATGCTGAACAAGCTTCACTTCAGTCCTAGGCACACAAAGAGCAGTAAGCATAGAGTGTGAAAACTGAGTTTCCTTGAGAGCTGCTTGGAAGCCTGATGGTGTGTGAAGTTAGTGAGCCAAATGGAGTTGTTCTCCCACAAGAACCACTCGGCTGATCCTTCTTCAATATGCCCTTCACCAACATGCAGTGTTTCCTTGATTGAATTAGCTCTCACACCAATATTTGCGTCTAGAGCCTTTGCATTGAGGGCTATCTGAAAACGGCTGTGGCGCTGAAGTTGCCTGTGAATGTGGAGTTGGTGGCATGTGAAACCCGCATGTGGAGCATTCGTTTGTGTGGGATGCTGACCAAGCTTCATTTCAGTTCTAGGCACACAAAGATCAGTAAGCATAGAGTGTGAAAACTGAGTTTCCTTGAGAGCTGCTTGGAAGCCTGATGGTGTGTGAAGTTAGTGAGCCAAATGGAGTTGTTCTCCCACAAGAACCACTCGGCTGATCCTTCTTCAATATGCCCTTCACCAACATGCAGTGTTTCCTTGATTGAATTAGCTCTCACACCAATATTTGCGTCTAGAGCCTTTGCATTGAGGGCTATCTGAAAACGGCTGTGGCGCTGAAGTTGCCTGTGAATGTGGAGTTGGTGGCATGTGAAACCCGCATGTGGAGCATTCGTTTGTGTGGGATGCTCTACCAGGTTCATTTCAGTCCTAGCCATACAAAGGGCACTAAGCATAGAGTGTGAAAACTGAGTTTCCTTGAGAGCTGCTTGGAAGCCTGATGGTGTGTGAAGTTAGTGAGCCAAATGGAGTTGTTCTCCCACAAGAACCACTCGGCTGATCCTTCTTCAATATGCCCTTCACCAACATGCAGTGTTTCCTTGATTGAATTAGCTCTCACACCAATATTTGCGTCTAGAGCCTTTGCATTGAGGGCTATCTGAAAAAGGCTGTGGCACTGAAGTTGCCTGTGAATGTGGAGTTGGTGGCATGTGAAACCCGCATGTGGAGCATTCGTTTGTGTGGGATGCTCTACCAGGTTCATTTCAGTCCTAGCCATACAAAGGGCACTAAGCATAGAGTGTGAAAACTGAGTTTCCTTGAGAGCTGCTTGGAAGCCTGATGGTGTGTGAAGTTAGTGAGCCAAATGGAGTTGTTCTCCCACAAGAACCACTCGGCTGATCCTTCTTCAATATGCCCTTCACCAACATGCAGTGTTTCCTTGATTGAATTAGCTCTCACACCAATATTTGCGTCTAGAGCCTTTGCATTGAGGGCTATCTGAAAACGGCTGTGGCGCTGAAGTTGCCTGTGAATGTGGAGTTGGTGGCATGTGAAACCCGCAAGTGGAGCATTCGTTTGTGTGGGATGCTCTACCAGGTTCATTCCTAGATAATGCACTCAAAGGGCGCTAAGCATAGAGTGTGAAAACTGAGTTTCCTTGAGAGCTGCTTGGAAGCCTGATGGTGTGTGAAGTTAGTGAGCCAAATGGAGTTGTTCTCCCACAAGAACCACTCGGCTGATCCTTCTTCAATATGCCCTTCACCAACACGCAGTGTTTCCTTGATTGAATTAGCTCTCACACCAATATTTGCGTCTAGAGCCTTTGCATTGAGGGCTATCTGAAAACGGCTGTGGCGCTGAAGTTGCCTGTGAATGTGGAGTTGGTGGCATGTGAAACCCGCATGTGGAGCATTCGTTTGTGTGGGATGCTGACCAAGATTCACTTCAGTCCTAGGCACACAAAGAGCAGTAAGCATAGAGTGTGAAAACTGAGTTTCCTTGAGAGCTGCTTGGAAGCCTGATGGTGTGTGAAGTTAGTGAGCCAAATGGAGTTGTTCTCCCACAAGAACCACTCGGCTGATCCTTCTTCAATATGCCCTTCACCAACATGCAGTGTTTCCTTGATTGAATTAGCTCTCACACCAATATTTGCGTCTAGAGCCTTTGCATTGAGGGCTATCTGAAAACGGCTGTGGCGCTGAAGTTGCCTGTGAATGTGGAGTTGCTGGCATGTGAAACCCGCATGTGGAGCATTCGTTTGTGTGGGATGCTCTACCAGGTTCATTTCAGTCCTAGCCATACAAAGGGCACTAAGCATAGATTGTGAAAACTGAGTTTCCTTGAGAGCTGCTTGGAAGCCTGATTGTGTGTGAAGTTAGTGAGCCAAATGGAGTTGTTCTCCCACAAGAACCACTCGGCTGATCCTTCTTCAATATGCCCTCCACCAACATGCAGTGTTTTCTTGATTGAATTAGCTCTCACACCAATATTTGCGTCTGGAGCCTTTGCATTGAGGGCTATCTGAAAACGGCTGTGGCGCCGAAGTTGCCTGTGAATGTGGAGTTGGTGGCATGTGAAACCCGCATGTGGAGCATTCGTTTGTGTGGGATGCTCTACCAGGTTCATTTCAGTCCTAGCCATACAAAGGGCACTAAGCATAGAGTGTGAAAACTGAGTTTCCTTGAGAGCTGCTTGGAAGCCTGATGGTGTGTGAAGTTAGTGAGCCAAATGGAGTTGTTCTCCCACAAGAACCACTCGGCTGATCCTTCTTCAATATGCCCTTCACCAACATGCAGTGTTTCCTTGATTGAATTAGCTCTCACACCAATATTTGCGTCTAGAGCCTTTGCATTGAGGGCTATCTGAAAACGGCTGTGGCGCTGAAGTTGCCTGTGAATGTGGAGTTGGTGGCACGTGAAACCCGCATGTGGAGCATTCGTTTGTGTGGGATGCTCTACCAGGTTCATTTCAGTCCTAGCCAAAGAAAGGGCACTAAGCAAAGAGTGTGAAAACTGAGTTTCCTTGAGAGCTGCTTGGAAGCCTGATGGTGTGTGAAGTTAGTGAGCCAAATGGAGTTGTTCTCCCACAAGAACCACTCGACTGATCCTTCTTCAATATGCCCTTCACCAACATGCAGTGTTTCCTTGATTGAATTAGCTCTCACACCAATATTTGCGTCTAGAGCCTTTGCATTGAGGGCTATCTGAAAACGGCTGTGGCGCTGAAGTTGCCTGTGAATGTGGAGTTGGTGGCATGTGAAACCCGCATGTGGAGCATTCGTTTGTGTGGGATGCTCTACCAGGTTCATTCCTAGATAATGCACTCAAAGGGCACTAAGCATAGAGTGTGAAAACTGAGTTTCCTTGAGAGCTGCTTGGAAGCCTGATGGTGTGTGAAGTTAGTGAGCCAAATGGAGTTGTTCTCCCACAAGAACCACTCGGCTGATCCTTCTTCAATATGCCCTTCACCAACATGCAGTGTTTCCTTGATTGAATTAGCTCTCACACCAATCTTTGCGTCTAGAGCCTTTGCATTGAGGGCTATCTGAAAACGGCTGTGGCGCTGAAGTTGCCTGTGAATGTGGAGTTGGTGGCATGTGAAACCCGCATGTGGAGCATTCGTTTGTGTGGGATGCTCTACCAGGTTCAGTCCTAGATAATGCACTCAAAAGGCACTAAGCATAGAGTGTGAAAACTGAGTTTCCTTGAGAGCTGCTTGGAAGCCTGATGGTGTGTGAAGTTAGTGAGCCAAATGGAGTTGTTCTCCCACAAGAACCACTCGGCTGATCCTTCTTCAATATGCCCTTCACCAACATGCAGTGTTTCCTTGATTGAATTAGCTCTCACACCAATATTTGCGTCTAGAGCCTTTGCATTGAGGGCTATCTGAAAACGGCTGTGGCGCTGAAGTTGCCTGTGAATGTGGAGTTGGTGGCATGTGAAACCCGCATGTGGAGCATTCGTTTGTGTGGGATGCTCTACCAGGTTCATTTCAGTCCTAGCCATACAAAGGGCACTAAGCATAGAGTGTGAAAACTGAGTTTCCTTGAGAGCTGCTTGGAAGCCTGATGGTGTGTGAAGTTAGTGAGCCAAATGGAGTTGTTCTCCCACAAGAACCACTCGGCTGATCCTTCTTCAATATGCCCTTCACCAACATGCAGTGTTTCCTTGATTGAATTAGCTCTCACACCAATATTTGCGTCTAGAGCCTTTGCATTGAGGGCTATCTGAAAACGGCTGTGGCACTGAAGTTGCCTGTGAATGTGGAGTTGGTGGCATGTGAAACCCGCATGTGGAGCATTCGTTTGTGTGGGATGCTGACCAAGCTTCATTTCAGTCCTAGGCACACAAAGGGCACTAAGCATAGAGTGTGAAAACTGAGTTTCCTTGAGAGCTGCTTGGAAGCCTGATGGTGTGTGAAGTTAGTGAGCCAAATGGAGTTGTTCTCCCACAAGAACCACTCGGCTGATCCTTCTTCAATATGCCCTTCACCAACATGCAGTGTTTCCTTGATTGAATTAGCTCTCAAACCAATATTTGCGTCTAGAGCCTTTGCATTGAGGGCTATCTGAAAACGGCTGTGGCGCTGAAGTTGCCTGTGAATGTGGAGTTGGTGGCATGTGAAACCCGCATGTGGAGCATTCGTTTGTGTGGGATGCTCTACCAGGTTCATTCCTAGATAATGCATTCAAAGGGCACTAAACATAGAGTGTGAAAACTGAGTTTCCTTGAGAGCTGCTTGGAAGCCTGATGGTGTGTGAAGTTAGTGAGCCAAATGGAGTTGTTCTCCCACAAGAACCACTCGGCTGATCCTTCTTCAATATGCCCTTCACCAACATGCAGTGTTTCCTTGATTGAATTAGCTCTCACACCAATATTTGCGTCTAGAGCCTTTGCATTGAGGGCTATCTGAAAACGGCTGTGGCGCTGAAGTTGCCTGTGAATGTGGAGTTGGTGGCATGTGAAACCCGCATGTGGAGCATTCGTTTGTGTGGGATGCTCTACCAGGTTCATTCCTAGATAATGCACTCAAAGGGCGCTAAGCATAGAGTGTGAAAACTGAGTTTCCTTGAGAGCTGCTTGGAAGCCTGATGGTGTGTGAAGTTAGTGAGCCAAATGGAGTTGTTTCCCACAAGAACCTCTCGGCTGATCCTTCTTCAATATGCCCTTCACCAACATGCAGTGTTTCCTTGATTGAATTAGCTCTCACACCAATATTTGCGTCTAGAGCCTTTGCATTGAGGGCTATCTGAAAACGGCTGTGGCGCTGAAGTTGCCTGTGAATGTGGAGTTGGTGGCATGTGAAACCCGCATGTGGAGCATTCGTTTGTGTGGGATGCTGACCAAGCTTCACTTCAGTCCTAGGCACACAAAGAGCAGTAAGCATAGAGTGTGAAAACTGAGTTTCCTTGAGAGCTGCTTGGAAGCCTGATGGTGTGTGAAGTTAGTGAGCCAAATGGAGTTGTTCTCCCACAAGAACCACTCGGCTGATCCTTCTTCAATATGCCCTTCACCAACATGCAGTGTTTCCTTGATTGAATTAGCTCTCACACCAATATTTGCGTCTAGAGCCTTTGCATTGAGGGCTATCTGAAAACGGCTGTGGCGCTGAAGTTGCCTGTGAATGTGGAGTTGGTGGCATGTGAAACCCGCATGTGGAGCATTCGTTTGTGTGGGATGCTGAACAAGCTTCACTTCAGTCCTAGGCACACAAAGAGCAGTAAGCATAGAGTGTGAAAACTGAGTTTCCTTGAGAGCTGCTTGGAAGCCTGATGGTGTGTGAAGTTAGTGAGCCAAATGGAGTTGTTCTCCCACAAGAACCACTCGGCTGATCCTTCTTCAATATGCCCTTCACCAACATGCAGTGTTTCCTTGATTGAATTAGCTCTCACACAAATATTTGCGTCTAGAGCCTTTGCATTGAGGGCTATCTGAAAACGGCTGTGGCGCTGAAGTTGCCTGTGAATGTGGAGTTGGTGGCATGTGAAACCCGCATGTGGAGCATTCGTTTGTGTGGGATGCTCTACCAGGTTCATTCCTAGATAATTCACTCAAAGGGCACTAAGCATAGAGTGTGAAAACTGAGTTTCCTTGAGAGCTGCTTGGAAGCCTGATGGTGTGTGAAGTTAGTGAGCCAAATGGAGTTGTTCTCCCACAAGAACCACTCGGCTGATCCTTCTTCAATATGCCCTTCACCAACATGCAGTGTTTCCTTGATTGAATTAGCTCTCACACCAATATTTGCGTCTAGAGCCTTTGCATTGAGGGCTATCTGAAAACGGCTGTGGCGCTGAAGTTGCCTGTGAATGTGGAGTTGGTGGCATGTGAAACCCGCATGTGGAGCATTCGTTTGTGTGGGATGCTGACCAAGCTTCATTTCAGTTCTAGGCACACAAAGAGCAGTAAGCATAGAGTGTGAAAACGGAGTTTCCTTGAGAGCTGCTTGGAAGCCTGATGGTGTGTGAAGTTAGTGAGCCAAATGGAGTTGTTCTCCCACAAGAACCACTCGGCTGATCCTTCTTCAATATGCCCTTCACCAACATGCAGTGTTTCCTTGATTGAATTAGCTCTCACACCAATATTTGCGTCTAGAGCCTTTGCATTGAGGGCTATCTGAAAACGGCTGTGGCGCTGAAGTTGCCTGTGAATGTGGAGTTGGTGGCATGTGAAACCTGCATGTGGAGCATTCGTTTGTGTGGGATGCTCTACCAGGTTCATTCCTAGATAATGCACTCAAAGGGCGCTAAGCATAGAGTGTGAAAACTGAGTTTCCTTGAGAGCTGCTTGGAAGCCTGATGGTGTGTGAAGTTAGTGAGCCAAATGGAGTTGTTTCCCACAAGAACCTCTCGGCTGATCCTTCTTCAATATGCCCTTCACCAACATGCAGTGTTTCCTTGATTGAATTAGCTCTCACACCAATATTTGCGTCTAGAGCCTTTGCATTGAGGGCTATCTGAAAACGGCTGTGGCGCTGAAGTTGCCTGTGAATGTGGAGTTGGTGGCATGTGAAACCCGCATGTGGAGCATTCGTTTGTGTGGGATGCTGACCAAGCTTCACTTCAGTCCTAGGCACACAAAGAGCAGTAAGCATAGAGTGTGAAAACTGAGTTTCCTTGAGAGCTGCTTGGAAGCCTGATGGTGTGTGAAGTTAGTGAGCCAAATGGAGTTGTTCTCCCACAAGAACCACTCGGCTGATCCTTCTTCAATATGCCCTTCACCAACATGCAGTGTTTCCTTGATTGAATTAGCTCTCACACCAATATTTGCGTCTAGAGCCTTTGCATTGAGGGCTATCTGAAAACGGCTGTGGCGCTGAAGTTGCCTGTGAATGTGGAGTTGGTGGCATGTGAAACCCGCATGTGGAGCATTCGTTTGTGTGGGATGCTGAACAAGCTTCACTTCAGTCCTAGGCACACAAAGAGCAGTAAGCATAGAGTGTGAAAACTGAGTTTCCTTGAGAGCTGCTTGGAAGCCTGATGGTGTGTGAAGTTAGTGAGCCAAATGGAGTTGTTCTCCCACAAGAACCACTCGGCTGATCCTTCTTCAATATGCCCTTCACCAACATGCAGTGTTTCCTTGATTGAATTAGCTCTCACACCAATATTTGCGTCTAGAGCCTTTGCATTGAGGGCTATCTGAAAACGGCTGTGGCGCTGAAGTTGCCTGTGAATGTGGAGTTGGTGGCATGTGAAACCCGCATGTGGAGCATTCGTTTGTGTGGGATGCTGACCAAGCTTCATTTCAGTTCTAGGCACACAAAGAGCAGTAAGCATAGAGTGTGAAAACGGAGTTTCCTTGAGAGCTGCTTGGAAGCCTGATGGTGTGTGAAGTTAGTGAGCCAAATGGAGTTGTTCTCCCACAAGAACCACTCGGCTGATCCTTCTTCAATATGCCCTTCACCAACATGCAGTGTTTCCTTGATTGAATTAGCTCTCACACCAATATTTGCGTCTAGAGCCTTTGCATTGAGGGCTATCTGAAAACGGCTGTGGCGCTGAAGTTGCCTGTGAATGTGGAGTTGGTGGCATGTGAAACCCGCATGTGGAGCATTCGTTTGTGTGGGATGCTCTACCAGGTTCATTTCAGTCCTAGCCATACAAAGGGCACTAAGCATAGAGTGTGAAAACTGAGTTTCCTTGAGAGCTGCTTGGAAGCCTGATGGTGTGTGAAGTTAGTGAGCCAAATGGAGTTGTTCTCCCACAAGAACCACTCGGCTGATCCTTCTTCAATATGCCCTTCACCAACATGCAGTGTTTCCTTGATTGAATTAGCTCTCACACCAATATTTGCGTCTGGAGCCTTTGCATTGAGGGCTATCTGAAAACGGCTGTGGCGCTGAAGTTGCCTGTGAATGTGGAGTTGGTGGCATGTGAAACCCGCATGTGGAGCATTCGTTTGTGTGGGATGCTGACCAAGCTTCATTTCAGTCCTAGGCACACAAAGGGCACTAAGCATAGAGTGTGAAAACTGAGTTTCCTTGAGAGCTGCTTGGAAGCCTGATGGTGTGTGAAGTTAGTGAGCCAAATGGAGTTGTTCTCCCACAAGAACCACTCGGCTGATCCTTCTTCAATATGCCCTTCACCAACATGCAGTGTTTCCTTGATTAAATTAGCTCTCACACCAATATTTGCGTCTAGAGCCTTTGCATTGAGGGCTATCTGAAAACGGCTGTGGCGCTGAAGTTGCCTGTGAATGTGGAGTTGGTGGCATGTGAAACCCGCATGTGGAGCATTCGTTTGTGTGGGATGCTGAACAAGCTTCACTTCAGTCCTAGGCACACAAAGAGCAGTAAGCATAGAGTGTGAAAACTGAGTTTCCTTGAGAGCTGCTTGGAAGCCTGATGGTGTGTGAAGTTAGTGAGCCAAATGGAGTTGTTCTCCCACAAGAACCACTCGGCTGATCCTTCTTCAATATGCCCTTCACCAACATGCAGTGTTTCCTTGATTGAATTAGCTCTCACACCAATATTTGCGTCTAGAGCCTTTGCATTGAGGGCTATCTGAAAACGGCTGTGGCGCTGAAGTTGCCTGTGAATGTGGAGTTGGTGGCATGTGAAACCCGCATGTGGAGCATTCGTTTGTGTGGGATGCTCTACCAGGTTCATTCCTAGATAATGCACTCAAAGGGCACTAAGCATAGAGTGTGAAAACTGAGTTTCCTTGAGAGCTGCTTGGAAGCCTGATGGTGTGTGACGTTAGTGAGCCAAATGGAGTTGTTCTCCCACAAGAACCACTCGGCTGATCCTTCTTCAATATGCCCTTCACCAACATGCAGTGTTTCCTTGATTGAATTAGCTCTCACACCAATATTTGCGTCTAGAGCCTTTGCATTGAGGGCTATCTGAAAACGGCTGTGGCGCTGAAGTTGCCTGTGAATGTGGAGTTGGTGGCATGTGAAACCCGCATGTGGAGCATTCGTTTGTGTGGGATGCTGACCAAGCTTCATTTCAGTTCTAGGCACACAAAGAGCAGTAAGCATAGAGTGTGAAAACGGAGTTTCCTTGAGAGCTGCTTGGAAGCCTGATGGTGTGTGAAGTTAGTGAGCCAAATGGAGTTGTTCTCCCACAAGAACCACTCGGCTGATCCTTCTTCAATATGCCCTTCACCAACATGCAGTGTTTCCTTGATTGAATTAGCTCTCACACCAATATTTGCGTCTAGAGCCTTTGCATTGAGGGCTATCTGAAAACGGCTGTGGCGCTGAAGTTGCCTGTGAATGTGGAGTTGGTGGCATGTGAAACCCGCATGTGAAGCATTCGTTTGTGTGGGATGCTCTACCAGGTTCATTTCAGTCCCAGCCATACAAAGGGCACTAAGCATAGAGTGTGAAAACTGAGTTTCCTTGAGAGCTGCTTGGAAGCCTGATGGTGTGTGAAGTTAGTGAGCCAAATGGAGTTGTTCTCCCACAAGAACCACTCGGCTGATCCTTCTTCAATATGCCCTTCACCAACATGCAGTGTTTCCTTGATTGAATTAGCTCTCACACCAATATTTGCGTCTGGAGCCTTTGCATTGAGGGCTATCTGAAAACGGCTGTGGCACTGAAGTTGCCTGTGAATGTGGAGTTGGTGGCATGTGAAACCCGCATGTGGAGCATTCGTTTGTGTGGGATGCTGACCAAGCTTCATTTCAGTCCTAGGCACACAAAGGGCACTAAGCATAGAGTGTGAAAACTGAGTTTCCTTGAGAGCTGCTTGGAAGCCTGATGGTGTGTGAAGTTAGTGAGCCAAATGGAGTTGTTCTCCCACAAGAACCACTCGGCTGATCCTTCTTCAATATGCCCTTCACCAACATGCAGTGTTTCCTTGATTGAATTAGCTCTCACACCAATATTTGCGTCTAGAGCCTTTGCATTGAGGGCTATCTGAAAACGGCTGTGGCGCTGAAGTTGCCTGTGAATGTGGAGTGGGTGGCATGTGAAACCCGCATGTGGAGCATTAGTTTGTGTGGGATGCTCTACCAGGTTCATTCCTAGATAATGCACTCAAAGGGCACTAAGCATAGAGTGTGAAAACTGAGTTTCCTTGAGAGCTGCTTGGAAGCCTGATGGTGTGTGAAGTTAGTGAGCCAAATGGAGTTGTTCTCCCACAAGAACCACTCGGCTGATCCTTCTTCAATATGCCCTTCACCAACATGCAGTGTTTCCTTGATTAAATTAGCTCTCACACCAATATTTGCGTCTAGAGCCTTTGCATTGAGGGCTATCTGAAAACGGCTGTGGCGCTGAAGTTGCCTGTGAATGTGGAGTTGGTGGCATGTGAAACCAGCATGTGGAGCATTCCTTTGTGTGGGATGCTCTACCAGGTTCATTCCTAGATAATGCATTCAAAGAGCAGTAAGCATAGAGTGTGAAAACTGAGTTTCCTTGAGAGCTGCTTGGAAGCCTGATGGTGTGTGAAGTTAGTGAGCCAAATGGAGTTGTTCTCCCACAAGAACCACTCGGCTGATCCTTCTTCAATATGCCCTTCACCAACACGCAGTGTTTCCTTGATTGAATTAGCTCTCACACCAATATTTGCGTCTAGAGCCTTTGCATTGAGGGCTATCTGAAAACGGCTGTGGCGCTGAAGTTGCCTGTGAATGTGGAGTTGGTGGCATGTGAAACCCGCATGTGGAGCATTCGTTTGTGTGGGATGCTGACCAAGCTTCACTTCAGTCCTAGGCACACAAAGAGCAGTAAGCATAGAGTGTGAAAACTGAGTTTCCTTGAGAGCTGCTTGGAAGCCTGATGGTGTGTGAAGTTAGTGAGCCAAATGGAGTTGTTCTCCCACAAGAACCACTCGGCTGATCCTTCTTCAATATGCCCTTCACCAACATGCAGTGTTTCCTTGATTGAATTAGCTCTCACACCAATATTTGCGTCTAGAGCCTTTGCATTGAGGGCTATCTGAAAACGGCTGTGGCGCTGAAGTTGCCTGTGAATGTGGAGTTGGTGGCATGTGAAACCCGCATGTGGAGCATTCGTTTGTGTGGGATGCTGAACAAGCTTCACTTCAGTCCTAGGCACACAAAGAGCAGTAAGCATAGAGTGTGAAAACTGAGTTTCCTTGAGAGCTGCTTGGAAGCCTGATTGTGTGTGAAGTTAGTGAGCCAAATGGAGTTGTTCTCCCACAAGAACCACTCGGCTGATCCTTCTTCAATATGCCCTCCACCAACATGCAGTGTTTCCTTGATTGAATTAGCTCTCACACCAATATTTGCGTCTAGAGCCTTTGCATTGAGGGCTATCTGAAAACGGCTGTGGCGCTGAAGTTGCCTGTGAATGTGGAGTTGGTGGCATGTGAAACCCGCATGTGGAGCATTCGTTTGTGTGGGATGCTCTACCAGGTTCATTTCAGTCCTAGCCATACAAAGGGCACTAAGCATAGAGTGTGAAAACTGAGTTTCCTTGAGAGCTGCTTGGAAGCCTGATGGTGTGTGAAGTTAGTGAGCCAAATGGAGTTGTTCTCCCACAAGAACCACTCGGCTGATCCTTCTTCAATATGCCCTTCACCAACATGCAGTGTTTCCTTGATTGAATTAGCTCTCACACCAATATTTGCGTCTAGAGCCTTTGCATTGAGGGCTATCTGAAAACGGCTGTGGCGCTGAAGTTGCCTGTGAATGTGGAGTTGGTGGCATGTGAAACCCGCATGTGGAGCATTCGTTTGTGTGGGATGCTCTACCAGGTTCATTTCAGTCCTAGCCATACAAAGGGCACTAAGCATAGAGTGTGAAAATTGAGTTTCCTTGAGAGCTGCTTGGAAGCCTGATGGTGTGTGAAGTTAGTGAGCCAAATGGAGTTGTTCTCCCACAAGAACCACTCGGCTGATCCTTCTTCAATATGCCCTTCACCAACATGCAGTGTTTCCTTGATTGAATTAGCTCTCACACCAATATTTGCGTCTAGAGCCTTTGCATTGAGGGCTATCTGAAAACGGCTGTGGCGCTGAAGTTGCCTGTGAATGTGGAGTTGGTGGCATGTGAAACCCGCATGTGGAGCATTCGTTTGTGTGGGATGCTCTACCAGGTTCATTCCTAGATAATGCACTCAAAGGGCACTAAGCATAGAGTGTGAAAACTGAGTTTCCTTGAGAGCTGCTTGGAAGCCTGATGGTGTGTGAAGTTAGTGAGCCAAATGGAGTTGTTCTCCCACAAGAACCACTCGGCTGATCCTTCTTCAATATGCCCTTCACCAACATGCAGTGTTTCCTTGATTGAATTAGCTCTCACACCAATATTTGCGTCTAGAGCCTTTGCATTGAGGGCTATCTGAAAACGGCTGTGGCGCTGAAGTTGCCTGTGAATGTGGAGTTGCTGGCATGTGAAACCCGCATGTGGAGCATTCGTTTGTGTGGGATGCTCTACCAGGTTCATTTCAGTCCTAGCCATACAAAGGGCAGTAAGCATAGAGTGTGAAAACTGAGTTTCCTTGAGAGCTGCTTGGAAGCCTGATGGTGTGTGAAGTTAGTGAGCCAAATGGAGTTGTTCTCCCACAAGAACCACTCGGCTGATCCTTCTTCAATATGCCCTTCACCAACATGCAGTGTTTCCTTGATTGAATTAGCTCTCACACCAATATTTGCGTCTAGAGCCTTTGCATTGAGGGCTATCTGAAAACGGCTGTGGCGCTGAAGTTGCCTGTGAATGTGGAGTTGGTGGCATGTGAAACCCGCATGTGGAGCATTCGTTTGTGTGGGATGCTGACCAAGCTTCATTTCAGTCCTAGGCACACAAAGGGCACTAAGCATAGAGTGTGAAAACTGAGTTTCCTTGAGAGCTGCTTGGAAGCCTGATGGTGTGTGAAGTTAGTGAGCCAAATGGAGTTGTTCTCCCACAAGAACCACTCGGCTGATCCTTCTTCAATATGCCCTTCACCAACATGCAGTGTTTCCTTGATTGAATTAGCTCTCACACCAATATTTGCGTCTAGAGCCTTTGCATTGAGGGCTATCTGAAAACGGCTGTGGCGCTGAAGTTGCCTGTGAATGTGGAGTTGGTGGCATGTGAAACCCGCATGTGGAGCATTCGTTTGTGTGGGATGCTCTACCAGGTTCATTCCTAGATAATGCATTCAAAGGGCACTAAACATAGAGTGTGAAAACTGAGTTTCCTTGAGAGCTGCTTGGAAGCCTGATGGTGTGTGAAGTTAGTGAGCCAAATGGAGTTGTTCTCCCACAAGAACCACTCGGCTGATCCTTCTTCAATATGCCCTTCACCAACATGCAGTGTTTCCTTGATTGAATTAGCTCTCACACCAATATTTGCGTCTGGAGCCTTCGCATTGAGGGCTATCTGAAAACGGCTGTGGCGCTGAAGTTGCCTGTGAATGTGGAGTTGGTGGCATGTGAAACCCGCATGTGGAGCATTCGTTTGTGTGGGATGCTCTACCAGGTTCATTCCTAGATAATGCACTCAAAGGGCGCTAAGCATAGAGTGTGAAAACTGAGTTTCCTTGAGAGCTGCTTGGAAGCCTGATGGTGTGTGAAGTTAGTGAGCCAAATGGAGTTGTTCTCCCACAAGAACCACTCGGCTGATCCTTCTTCAATATGCCCTTCACCAACATGCAGTGTTTCCTTGATTGAATTAGCTCTCACACCAATATTTGCGTCTAGAGCCTTTGCATTGAGGGCTATCTGAAAACGGCTGTGGCGCTGAAGTTGCCTGTGAATGTGGAGTTGGTGGCATGTGAAACCCGCATGTGGAGCATTCGTTTGTGTGGGATGCTCTACCAGGTTCATTTCAGTCCTAGCCATACAAAGGGCACTAAGCATAGAGTGTGAAAACTGAGTTTCCTTGAGAGCTGCTTGGAAGCCTGATGGTGTGTGAAGTTAGTGAGCCAAATGGAGTTGTTCTCCCACAAGAACCACTCGGCTGATCCTTCTTCAATATGCCCTTCACCAACATGCAGTGTTTCCTTGATTGAATTAGCTCTCACACCAATATTTGCGTCTGGAGCCTTTGCATTGAGGGCTATCTGAAAACGGCTGTGGCATTGAAGTTGCCTGTGAATGTGGAGTTGGTGGCATGTGAAACCCGCATGTGGAGCATTCGTTTGTGTGGGATGCTGACCAAGCTTCATTTCAGTCCTAGGCACACAAAGGGCACTAAGCATAGAGTGTGAAAACTGAGTTTCCTTGAGAGCTGCTTGGAAGCCTGATGGTGTGTGAAGTTAGTGAGCAAAATGGAGTTGTTCTCCCACAAGAACCACTCGGCTGATCCTTCTTCAATATGCCCTTCACCAACATGCAGTGTTTCCTTGATTGAATTAGCTCTCACACCAATATTTGCATCTAGAGCCTTTGCATTGAGGGCTATCTGAAAACGGCTGTGGCGCTGAAGTTGCCTGTGAATGTGGAGTGGGTGGCATGTGAAACCCGCATGTGGAGCATTAGTTTGTGTGGGATGCTCTACCAGGTTCATTCCTAGATAATGCACTCAAAGGGCACTAAGCATAGAGTGTGAAAACTGAGTTTCCTTGAGAGCTGCTTGGAAGCCTGACGGTGTGTGAAGTTAGTGAGCCAAATGGAGTTGTTCTCCCACAAGAACCACTCGGCTGATCCTTCTTCAATATGCCCTTCACCAACATGCAGTGTTTCCTTGATTAAATTAGCTCTCACACCAATATTTGCGTCTAGAGCCTTTGCATTGAGGGCTATCTGAAAACGGCTGTGGCGCTGAAGTTGCCTGTGAATGTGGAGTTGGTGGCATGTGAAACCCGCATGTGGAGCATTCCTTTGTGTGGGATGCTCTACCAGGTTCATTCCTAGATAATGCATTCAAAGAGCAGTAAGCATAGAGTGTGAAAACTGAGTTTCCTTGAGAGCTGCTTGGAAGCCTGATGGTGTGTGAAGTTAGTGAGCCAAATGGAGTTGTTCTCCCACAAGAACCACTCGGCTGATCCTTCTTCAATATGCCCTTCACCAACATGCAGTGTTTCCTTGATTGAATTAGCTGTCACACCAATATTTGCGTCTAGAGCCTTTGCATTGAGGGCTATCTGAAAACGGCTGTGGCGCTGAAGTTGCCTGTGAATGTGGAATTGGTGGCATGTGAAACCCGCATGTGGAGCATTCGTTTGTGTGAGATGCTGACCAAGCTTCATTTCAGTCCTAGGCACACAAAGGGCACTAAGCATAGAGTGTGAAAACTGAGTTTCCTTGAGAGCTGCTTGGAAGCCTGATGGTGTGTGAAGTTAGTGAGCCAAATGGAGTTGTTCTCCCACAAGAACCACTCGGCTGATCCTTCTTCAATATGCCCTTCACCAACATGCAGTGTTTCCTTGATTGAATTAGCTCTCACACCAATATTTGCGTCTAGAGCCTTTGCATTGAGGGCTATCTGAAAACGGCTGTGGCGCTGAAGTTGCCTGTGAATGTGGAGTTGGTGGCATGTGAAACCCGCATGTGGAGCATTCGTTTGTGTGGGATGCTCTACCAGGTTCATTCCTAGATAATGCATTCAAAGGGCACTAAGCATAGAGTGTGAAAACTGAGTTTCCTTGAGAGCTGCTTGGAAGCCTGATGGTGTGTGAAGTTAGTGAGCCAAATGGAGTTGTTCTCCCACAAGAACCACTCGGCTGATCTTTCTTCAATATGCCCCTCACCAAAATGCAGTGTTTCCTTGATTGAATTAGCTCTCACACCAATATTTGCGTCTAGAGCCTTTGCATTGAGGGCTATCTGAAAACGGCTGTGGCGCTGAAGTTGCCTGTGAATGTGGAGTTGGTGGCATGTGAAACCCGCATGTGGAGCATTCGTTTGTGTGGGATGCTCTACCAGGTTCATTCCTAGATAATGCATTCAAAGGGCACTAAACATAGAGTGTGAAAACTGAGTTTCCTTGAGAGCTGCTTGGAAGCCTGATGGTGTGTGACGTTAGTGAGCCAAATGGAGTTGTTCTCCCACAAGAACCACTCGGCTGATCCTTCTTCAATATGCCCTTCACCAACATGCAGTGTTTCCTTGATTGAATTAGCTCTCACACCAATATTTGCGTCTAGAGCCTTTGCATTGAGGGCTATCTGAAAACGGCTGTGGCGCTGAAGTTGCCTGTGAATGTGGAGTTGGTGGCATGTGAAACCCGCATGTGGAGCATTCGTTTGTGTGGAATGCTCTACCAGGTTCATTGCTAGATAATTCACTCAAAGGGCACTAAGCATAGAGTGTGAAAACTGAGTTTCCTTGAGAGCTGCTTGGAAGCCTGATGGTGTGTGACGTTAGTGAGCCAAATGGAGTTGTTCTCCCACAAGAACCACTCGGCTGATCCTTCTTCAATATGCCCTTCACCAACATGCAGTGTTTCCTTGATTGAATTAGCTCTCACACCAATATTTGCGTCTAGAGACTTTGCATTGAGGGCTATCTGAAAACGGCTGTGGCGCTGAAGTTGCCTGTGAATGTGGAGTTGGTGGCATGTGAAACCCGCATGTGGAGCATTCGTTTGTGTGGGATGCTGACCAAGCTTCATTTCAGTCCTAGGCACACAAAGAGCAGTAAGCATAGAGTGTGAAAACTGAGTTTCCTTGAGAGCTGCTTGGAAGCCTGATGGTGTGTGACGTTAGTGAGCCAAATGGAGTTGTTCTCCCACAAGAACCTCTCGGCTGATCCTTCTTCAATATGCCCTTCACCAACATGCAGTGCTTCCTTGATTGAATTAGCTCTCACACCAATATTTGCGTCTAGAGCCTTTGCATTGAGGGCTATCTGAAAACGGCTGTGGCGCTGAAGTTGCCTGTGAATGTGGAGTTGGTGGCATGTGAAACCCGCATGTGGAGCATTCGTTTGTGTGGGATGCTCTACCAGGTTCATTCCTAGATAATGCATTCAAAGGGCACTAAGCATAGAGTGTGAAAACTGAGTTTCCTTGAGAGCTGCTTGGAAGCCTGATGGTGTGTGAAGTTAGTGAGCCAAATGGAGTTGTTCTCCCACAAGAACCACTCGGCTGATCCTTCTTCAATATGCCCTTCACCAACATGCAGTGTTTCCTTGATTGAATTAGCTCTCACACCAATATTTGCGTCTAGAGCCTTTGCATTGAGGGCTATCTGAAAACGGCTGTGGCGCTGAAGTTGCCTGTGAATGTGGAGTTGGTGGCATGTGAAACCCGCATGTGGAGCATTCGTTTGTGTGGGATGCTCTACCAGGTTCATTTCAGTCCTAGGCACACAAAGAGCAGTAAGCATAGAGTGTGAAAACTGAGTTTCCTTGAGAGCTGCTTGGAAGCCTGATGGTGTGTGTAGTTAGTGAGCCAAATGGAGTTGTTCTCCCACAAGAATCACTCGGCTGATCCTTCTTCAATATGCCCTTCACCAACATGCAGTGTTTCCTTGATTAAATTAGCTCTCACACCAATATTTGCGTCTAGAGCCTTTGCATTGAGGGCTATCTGAAAACGGCTGTGGCGCTGAAGTTGCCTGTGAATGTGGAGTTGGTGGCATGTGAAACCCGCATGTGGAGCATTCCTTTGTGTGGGATGCTCTACCAGGTTCATTCCTAGATAATGCATTCAAAGAGCAGTAAGCATAGAGTGTGAAACCTGAGTTTCCTTGAGAGCTGCTTGGAAGCCTGATGGTGTGTGAAGTTAGTGAGCCAAATGGAGTTGTTCTCCCACAAGAACCACTCGGCTGATCCTTCTTCAATATGCCCTTCACCAACATGCAGTGTTTCCTTGATTGAATTAGCTCTCACACCAATATTTGCGTCTAGAGCCTTTGCATTGAGGGCTATCTGAAAACGGCTGTGGCGCTGAAGTTGCCTGTGAATGTGGAGTTGGTGGCATGTGAAACCCGCATGTGGAGCATTCGTTTGTGTGAGATGCTGACCAAGCTTCATTTCAGTCCTAGGCACACAAAGGGCACTAAGCATAGAGTGTGAAAACTGAGTTTCCTTGAGAGCTGCTTGGAAGCCTGATGGTGTGTGAAGTTAGTGAGCCAAATGGAGTTGTTCTCCCACAAGAACCACTCGGCTGATCCTTCTTCAATATGCCCTTCACCAACATGCAGTGTTTCCTTGATTGAATTAGCTCTCACACCAATATTTGCGTCTAGAGCCTTTGCATTGAGGGCTATCTGAAAACGGCTGTGGCGCTGAAGTTGCCTGTGAATGTGGAGTTGGTGGCATGTGAAACCCGCATGTGGAGCATTCGTTTGTGTGGGATGCTCTACCAGGTTCATTCCTAGATAATGCATTCAAAGGGCACTAAGCATAGAGTGTGAAAACTGAGTTTCCTTGAGAGCTGCTTGGAAGCCTGATGGTGTGTGAAGTTAGTGAGCCAAATGGAGTTGTTCTCCCACAAGAACCACTCGGCTGATCTTTCTTCAATATGCCCCTCACCAACATGCAGTGTTTCCTTGATTGAATTAGCTCTCACACCAATATTTGCGTCTAGAGCCTTTGCATTGAGGGCTATCTGAAAACGGCTGTGGCGCTGAAGTTGCCTGTGAATGTGGAGTTGGTGGCATGTGAAACCCGCATGTGGAGCATTCGTTTGTGTGGGATGCTCTACCAGGTTCATTCCTAGATAATGCATTCAAAGGGCACTAAACATAGAGTGTGAAAACTGAGTTTCCTTGAGAGCTGCTTGGAAGCCTGATGGTGTGTGACGTTAGTGAGCCAAATGGAGTTGTTCTCCCACAAGAACCACTCGGCTGATCCTTCTTCAATATGCCCTTCACCAACATGCAGTGTTTCCTTGATTGAATTAGCTCTCACACCAATATTTGCGTCTAGAGCCTTTGCATTGAGGGCTATCTGAAAACGGCTGTGGGACTGAAGTTGCCTGTGAATGTGGAGTTGGTGGCATGTGAAACCCGCATGTGGAGCATTCGTTTGTGTGGCATGCTGACCAAGCTTCATTTCAGTTCTAGGCACACAAAGAGCACTAAGCATAGAGTGTGAAAACTGAGTTTCCTTGAGAGCTGCTTGGAAGCCTGATGGTGTGTGAAGTTAGTGAGCCAAATGGAGTTGTTCTCCCACAAGAACCACTCGGCTGATCCTTCTTCAATATGCCCTTCACCAACATGCAGTGTTTCCTTGATTGAATTAGCTCTCACACCAATATTTGCGTCTAGAGCCTTTGCATTGAGGGCTATCTGAAAACGGCTGTGGCGCTGAAGTTGCCTGTGAATGTGGAGTTGGTGGCATGTGAAACCCGCATGTGGAGCATTCGTTTGTGTGCGATGCTCTACCAGGTTCATTCCTAGATAATGCACTCAAAGGGCACTAAGCATAGAGTGTGAAAACTGAGTTTCCTTGAGAGCTGCTTGGAAGCCTGATGGTGTGTGAAGTTAGTGAGCCAAATGGAGTTGTTCTCCCACAAGAACCACTCGGCTGATCCTTCTTCAATATGCCCTTCACCAACATGCAGTGTTTCCTTGATTGAATTAGCTCTCACACCAATATTTGCGTCTAGAGCCTTTGCATTGAGGGCTATCTGAAAACGGCTGTGGCGCTGAAGTTGCCTGTGAATGTGGAGTTGGTGGCATGTGAAACCCGCATGTGGAGCATTCGTTTGTGTGGGATGCTCTACCAGGTTCATTGCTAGATAATTCACTCAAAGGGCACTAAGCATAGAGTGTGAAAACTGAGTTTCCTTGAGAGCTGCTTGGAAGCCTGATGGTGTGTGACGTTAGTGAGCCAAATGGAGTTGTTCTCCCACAAGAACCACTCGGCTGATCCTTCTTCAATATGCCCTTCACCAACATGCAGTGTTTCCTTGATTGAATTAGCTCTCACACCAATATTTGCGTCTAGAGCCTTTGCATTGAGGGCTATCTGAAAACGGCTGTGGCGCTGAAGTTGCCTGTGAATGTGGAGTTGGTGGCATGTGAAACCCGCATGTGGAGCATTCGTTTGTGTGGGATGCTGACCAAGCTTCATTTCAGTCCTAGGCACACAAAGAGCAGTAAGCATAGAGTGTGAAAACTGAGTTTCCTTGAGAGCTGCTTGGAAGCCTGATGGTGTGTGACGTTAGTGAGCCAAATGGAGTTGTTCTCCCACAAGAACCTCTCGGCTGATCCTTCTTCAATATGCCCTTCACCAACATGCAGTGTTTCCTTGATTGAATTAGCTCTCACACCAATATTTGCGTCTAGAGCCTTTGCATTGAGGGCTATCTGAAAACGGCTGTGGCGCTGAAGTTGCCTGTGAATGTGGAGTTGGTGGCATGTGAAACCCGCATGTGGAGCATTCGTTTGTGTGGGATGCTCTACCAGGTTCATTCCTAGATAATGCATTCAAAGGGCACTAAGCATAGAGTGTGAAAACTGAGTTTCCTTGAGAGCTGCTTGGAAGCCTGATGGTGTGTGAAGTTAGTGAGCCAAATGGAGTTGTTCTCCCACAAGAACCACTTGGCTGATCCTTCTTCAATATGCCCTTCACCAACATGCAGTGTTTCCTTGATTGAATTAGCTCTCACACCAATATTTGCGTCTAGAGCCTTTGCATTGAGGGCTATCTGAAAACGGCTGTGGCGCTGAAGTTGCCTGTGAATGTGGAGTTGGTGGCATGTGAAACCCGCATGTGGAGCATTCGTTTGTGTGGGATGCTCTACCAGGTTCATTGCTAGATAATGCATTTAAAGGGCACTAAACATAGAGTGTGAAAACTGAGTTTCCTTGAGAGCTGCTTGGAAGCCTGATGGTGTGTGACGTTAGTGAGCCAAATGGAGTTGTTCTCCCACAAGAACCTCTCGGCTGATCCTTCTTCAATATGCCCTTCACCAACATGCAGTGTTTCCTTGATTGAATTAGCTCTCACACCAATATTTGCGTCTAGAGCCTTTGCATTGAGGGCTATCTGAAAACGGCTGTGGCGCTGAAGTTGCCTGTGAATGTGGAGTTGGTGGCATGTGAAACCCGCATGTGGAGCATTCGTTTGTGTGGGATGCTGACCAAGCTTCATTTCAGTCCTAGGCACACAAAGAGCAGTAAGCATAGAGTGTGAAAACTGAGTTTCCTTGAGAGCTGCTTGGAAGCCTGATGGTGTGTGAAGTTAGTGAGCCAAATGGAGTTGTTCTCCCACAAGAACCACTCGGCTGATCCTTCTTCAATATGCCCTTCACCAACATGCAGTGTTTCCTTGATTGAATTAGCTCTCACACCGATATTTGCGTCTAGAGCCTTTGCATTGAGGGCTATCTGAAAACGGCTGTGGCGCTGAAGTTGCCTGTGAATGTGGAGTTGGTGGCATGTGAAACCCGCATGTGGAGCATTCGTTTGTGTGGGATGCTCTACCAGGTTCATTCCTAGATAATGCACTCAAAGGGCACTAAGCATAGAGTGTGAAACCTGAATTTCCTTGAGAGCTGCTTGGAAGCCTGATGGTGTGTGAAGTTAGTGAGCCAAATGGAGTTGTTCTCCCACAAGAACCACTCGGCTGATCCTTCTTCAATATGCCCTTCACCAACATGCAGTGTTTCCTTGATTGAATTAGCTCTCACACCAATATTTGCGTCTAGAGCCTTTGCATTGAGGGCTATCTGAAAACGGCTGTGGCGCTGAAGTTGCCTGTGAATGTGGAGTTGGTGGCATGTGAAACCCGCATGTGGAGCATTCGTTTGTGTGGGATGCTGACCAAGCTTCATTTCAGTTCTAGGCACACAAAGAGCAGTAAGCATAGAGTGTGAAAACTGAGTTTCCTTGAGAGCTGCTTGGAAGCCTGATGGTGTGTGAAGTTAGTGAGCCAAATGGAGTTGTTCTCCCACAAGAACCACTCGGCTGATCCTTCTTCAATATGCCTTTCACCAACATGCAGTGTTTCCTTGATTGAATTAGCTCTCACACCAATATTTGCGTCTAGACCCTTCGCATTGAGGGCTATCTGAAAACGGCTGTGGCGCTGAAGTTGCCTGTGAATGTGGAGTTGGTGGCATGTGAAACCCGCATGTGGAGCATTCGTTTGTGTGGGATGCTCTACCAGGTTCATTCCTAGATAAAGCACTCAAAGGGCACTAAGCATAGAGTGTGAAAACTGAGTTTCCTTGAGAGCTGCTTGGAAGCCTGATGGTGTGTGAAGTTAGTGAGCCAAATGGAGTTGTTCTCCCACAAGAACCTCTCGGCTGATCCTTCTTCAATATGCCCTTCACCAACATGCAGTGTTTCCTTGATTGAATTAGCTTTCACACCAATATTTGCGTCTAGAGCCTTTGCATTGAGGGCTATCTGAAAACGGCTGTGGCGCTGAAGTTGCCTGTGAATGTGGAGTTGGTGGCATGTGAAACCCGCATGTGGAGCATTCATTTGTGTGGGATGCTCTACCAGGTTCATTCCTAGATAATGCATTCAAAGGGCACTAAGCATAGAGTGTGAAAACTGAGTTTCCTTGAGAGCTGCTTGGAAGCCTGATGGTGTGTGAAGTTAGTGAGCCAAATGGAGTTGTTCTCCCACAAGAACCACTCGGCTGATCCTTCTTCAATATGCCCTTCACCAACATGCAGTGTTTCCTTGATTGAATTAGCTCTCACACCAATATTTGCGTCTAGAGCCTTTGCATTGAGGGCTATCTGAAAACGGCTGTGGCGCTGAAGTTGCCTGTGAATGTGGAGTTGGTGGCATGTGAAACCCGCATGTGGAGCATTCGTTTGTGTGGAATGCTCTACCAGGTTCATTACTAGATAATTCACTCAAAGGGCACTAAGCATAGAGTGTGAAAACTGAGTTTCCTTGAGAGCTGCTTGGAAGCCTGATGGTGTGTGAAGTTAGTGAGCCAAATGGAGTTGTTCTCCACAAGAACCTCTCGGCTGATCCTTCTTCAATATGCCCTTCACCAACATGCAGTGTTTCCTTGATTGAATTAGCTCTCACACCAATATTTGCGTCTAGAGCCTTTGCATTGAGGGCTATCTGAAAACGGCTGTGGCGCTGAAGTTACCTGTGAATGTGGAGTTGGTGGCATGTGAAACCCGCATGTGGAGCATTCGTTTGTGTGGGATGCTGACCAAGCTTCATTTCAGTCCTAGGCACACAAAGAGCAGTAAGCATAGAGTGTGAAAACTGAGTTTCCTTGAGAGCTGCTTGGAAGCCTGATGGTGTGTGAAGTTAGTGAGCCAAATGGAGTTGTTCTCCCACAAGAACCACTCGGCTGATCCTTCTTCAATATGCCCTTCACCAACATGCAGTGTTTCCTTGATTGAATTAGCTCTCACACCAATATTTGCGTCTAGAGCCTTTGCATTGAGGGCTATCTGAAAACGGCTGTGGCGCTGAAGTTGCCTGTGAATGTGGAGTTGGTGGCATGTGAAACCCGCATGTGGAGCATTTGTTTGTGTGGGATGCTCTACCAGGTTCATTCCTAGATAATGCATTCAAAGGGCACTAAACATAGAGTGTGAAAACTGAGTTTCCTTGAGAGCTGCTTGGAAGCCTGATGGTGTGTGACGTTAGTGAGCCAAATGGAGTTGTTCTCCCACAAGAACCACTCGGCTGATCCTTCTTCAATATGCCCTTCACCAACATGCAGTGTTTCCTTGATTGAATTAGCTCTCACACCAATATTTGCGTCTAGAGCCTTTGCATTGAGAGCTATCTGAAAACGGCTGTGGCGCTGAAGTTGCCTGTGAATGTGGAGTTGGTGGCATGTGAAACCCGCATGTGGAGCATTCGTTTGTGTGGGATGCTGACCAAGCTTCATTTCAGTCCTAGGCACACAAAGAGCAGTAAGCATAGAGTGTGAAAACTGAGTTTCCTTGAGAGCTGCTTGGAAGCCTGATGGTGTGTGAAGTTAGTGAGCCAAATGGAGTTGTTCTCCCACAAGAACCACTCGGCTGATCCTTCTTCAATATGCCCTTCACCAACATGCAGTGTTTCCTTGATTGAATTAGCTCTCACACCAATATTTGCGTCTAGAGCCTTTGCATTGAGGGCTATCTGAAAACGGCTGTGGCGCTGAAGTTGCCTGTGAATGTGGAGTTGGTGGCATGTGAAACCCGCATGTGGAGCATTCGTTTGTGTGGGATGCTCTACCAGGTTCATTCCTAGATAATGCACTCAAAGGGCACTAAGCATAGAGTGTGAAAACTGAGTTTCCTTGAGAGCTGCTTGGAAGCCTGATGGTGTGTGAAGTTAGTGAGCCAAATGGAGTTGTTCTCCCACAAGAACCACTCGGCTGATCCTTCTTCAATATGCCCTTCACCAACATGCAGTGTTTCCTTGATTGAATTAGCTCTCACACCAATATTTGCGTCTAGACCCTTCGCATTGAGGGCTATCTGAAAACGGCTGTGGCGCTGAAGTTGCCTGTGAATGTGGAGTTGGTGGCATGTGAAACCCGCATGTGGAGCATTCGTTTGTGTGGGATGCTCTACCAGGTTCATTCCTAGATAATGCACTCAAAGGGCACTAAGCATATAGTGTGAAAACTGAGTTTCCTTGAGAGCTGCTTGGAAGCCTGATGGTGTGTGAAGTTAGTGAGCCAAATGGAGTTGTTCTCCCACAAGAACCTCTCGGCTGATCCTTCTTCAATATGCCCTTCACCAACATGCAGTGTTTCCTTGTTTGAATTAGCTCTCACACCAATATTTGCGTCTAGAGCCTTTGCATTGAGGGCTATCTGAAAACGGCTGTGGCGCTGAAGTTGCCTGTGAATGTGGAGTTGGTGGCATGTGAAACCCGCATGTGGAGCATTCGTTTGTGTGGGATGCTCTACCAGGTTCATTACTAGATAATTCACTCAAAGGGCACTAAGCATAGAGTGTGAAAACTGAGTTTCCTTGAGAGCTGCTTGGAAGCCTGATGGTGTGTGAAGTTAGTGAGCCAAATGGAGTTGTTCTCCCACAAGAACCTCTCGGCTGATCCTTCTTCAATATGCCCTTCACCAACATGCAGTGTTTCCTTGATTGAATTAGCTCTGACACCAATATTTGCGTCTAGAGCCTTTGCATTGAGGGCTATCTGAAAACGGCTGTGGCGCTGAAGTTTCCTGTGAATGTGGAGTTGGTGGCATGTGAAACCCGCATGTGGAGCATTCGTTTGTGTGGGATGCTCTACCAGGTTCATTCCTAGATAATGCATTCAAAGGGCACTAAGCATAGAGTGTGAAAACTGAGTTTCCTTGAGAGCTGCTTGGAAGCCTGATGGTGTGTGAAGTTAGTGAGCCAAATGGAGTTGTTCTCCCACAAGAACCACTCGGCTGATCCTTCTTCAATATGCCCTTCACCAACATGCAGTGTTTCCTTGATTGAATTAGCTCTCACACCAATATTTGCGTCTAGAGCCTTTGCATTGAGGGCTATCTGAAAACGGCTGTGGCGCTGAAGTTGCCTGTGAATGTGGAGTTGGTGGCATGTGAAACCCGCATGTGGAGCATTCGTTTGTGTGGGATGCTCTACCAGGTTCATTTCAGTCCTAGCCATACAAAGGGCACTAAGCATAGAGTGTGAAAACTGAGTTTCCTTGAGAGCTGCTTGGAAGCCTGATGGTGTGTGAAGTTAGTGAGCCAAATGGAGTTGTTCTCCCACAAGAATCACTCGGCTGACCCTTCTTCAATATGCCCTTCACCAACATGCAGTGTTTCCTTGATTGAATTAGCTCTCACACCAATATTTGCGTCTAGAGCCTTTGCATTGAGGGCTATCTGAAAACGGCTGTGGCGCTGAAGTTACCTGTGAATGTGGAGTTGGTGGCATGTGAAACCCGCATGTGGAGCATTCGTTTGTGTGGGATGGTGACCAAGCTTCATTTCAGTCCTAGGCACACAAAGAGCAGTAAGCATAGAGTGTGAAAACTGAGTTTCCTTGAGAGCTGCTTGGAAGCCTGATGGTGTGTGAAGTTAGTGAGCCAAATGGAGTTGTTCTCCCACAAGAACCACTCGGCTGATCCTTCTTCAATATGCCCTTCACCAACATGCAGTGTTTCCTTGATTGAATTAGCTCTCACACCAATATTTGCGTCTAGACCGTTCGCATTGAGGGCTATCTGAAAACGGCTGTGGCGCTGAAGTTGCCTGTGAATGTGGAGTTGGTGGCATGTGAAACCCGCATGTGGAGCATTCGTTTGTGTGGGATGCTCTACCAGGTTCATTGCTAGATAATTCACTCAAAGGGCACTAAGCATAGAGTGTGAAAACTGAGTTTCCTTGAGAGCTGCTTGGAAGCCTGATGGTGTGTGAAGTTAGTGAGCCAAATGGAGTTGTTCTCCCACAAGAACCTCTCGGCTGATCCTTCTTCAATATGCCCTTCACCAACATGCAGTGTTTCCTTGATTGAATTAGCTCTCACACCAATATTTGCGTCTAGAGCCTTTGCATTGAGGGCTATCTGAAAACGGCTGTGGCGCTGAAGTTGCCTGTGAATGTGGAGTTGGTTTCATGTGAAACCCGCATGTGGAGCATTCGTTTGTGTGGGATGCTCTACCAGGTTCATTCCTAGATAATGCATTCAAAGGGCACTAAGCATAGAGTGTGAAAACTGAGTTTCCTTGAGAGCTGCTTGGAAGCCTGATGGTGTGTGAAGTTAGTGAGCCAAATGGAGTTGTTCTCCCTCAAGAACCACTCAGCTGATCCTTCTTCAATATGCCCTTCACCAACATGCAGTGTTTCCTTGATTGAATTAGCTCTCACACCAATATTTGCGTCTAGAGCCTTTGCATTGAGGGCTATCTGAAAACGGCTGTGGCGCTGAAGTTGCCTGTGAATGTGGAGTTGGTGGCATGTGAAACCCGCATGTGGAGCATTCGTTTGTGTGGGATGCTCTACCAGGTTCATTTCAGTCCTAGCCATACAAAGGGCACTAAGCATAGAGTGTGAAAACTGAGTTTCCTTGAGAGCTGCTTGGAAGCCTGATGGTGTGTGAAGTTAGTGAGCCAAATGGAGTTGTTCTCCCACAAGAATCACTCGGCTGATCCTTCTTCAATATGCCCTTCACCAACATGCAGTGTTTCCTTGATTGAATTAGCTCTCACACCAATATTTGCGTCTAGAGCCTTTGCATTGAGGGCTATCTGAAAACGGCTGTGGCGCTGAAGTTGCCTGTGAATGTGGAGTTGGTGGCATGTGAAACCCGCATGTGGAGCATTCGTTTGTGTGGGATGCTGACCAAGCTTCATTTCAGTCCTAGGCACACAAAGAGCAGTAAGCATAGAGTGTGAAAACTGAGTTTCCTTGAGAGCTGCTTGGAAGCCTGATGGTGTGTGAAGTTAGTGAGCCAAATGGAGTTGTTCTCCCACAAGAACCACTCGGCTGATCCTTCTTCAATATGCCCTTCACCAACATGCAGTGTTTCCTTGATTGAATTAGCTCTCACACCAATATTTGTGTCTAGAGCCTTTGCATTGAGGGCTATCTGAAAACGGCTGTGGCACTGAAGTTGCCTGTGAATGTGGAGTTGGTGGCATGTGAAACCCGCATGTGGAGCATTCGTTTGTGTGGGATGCTCTACCAGGTTCATTCCTAGATAATGCACTCAAAGGGCACTAAGCATAGAGTGTGAAAACTGAGTTTCCTTGAGAGCTGCTTGGAAGCCTGATGGTGTGTGAAGTTAGTGAGCCAAATGGAGTTGTTCTCCCACAAGAACCACTCGGCTGATCCTTCTTCAATATGCCCTTCACCAACATGCAGTGTTTCCTTGATTGAATTAGCTCTCACACCAATATTTGCGTCTAGAGCCTTTGCATTGAGGGCTATCTGAAAACGGCTGTGGCGCTGAAGTTGCCTGTGAATGTGGAGTTGGTGGCATGTGAAACCCGCATGTGGAGCATTCGTTTGTGTGGGATGCTCTACCAGGTTCATTCCTAGATAATGCACTCAAAGGGCACTAAGCATAGAGTGTGAAAACTGAGTTTCCTTGAGAGCTGCTTGGAAGCCTGATGGTGTGTGAAGTTAGTGAGCCAAATGGAGTTGTTCTCCCACAAGAACCTCTCGGCTGATCCTTCTTCAATATGCCCTTCACCAACATGCAGTGTTTCCTTGATTGAATTAGCTCTCACACCAATATTTGCGTCTAGAGCCTTTGCATTGAGGGCTATCTGAAAACGGCTGTGGCGCTGAAGTTGCCTGTGAATGTGGAGTTGGTGGCATGTGAAACCCGCATGTGGAGCATTCGTTTGTGTGGGATGCTCTACCAGGTTCATTCCTAGATAATTCACTCAAAGGGCACTAAGCATAGAGTGTGAAAACTGAGTTTCCTTTGAGCTGCTTGGAAGCCTGATGGTGTGTGACGTTAGTGAGCCAAATGGAGTTGTTCTCCCACAAGAACCACTCGGCTGACCCTTCTTCAATATGCCCTTCACCAACATGCAGTGTTTCCTTGATTGAATTAGCTCTCACACCAATATTTGCGTCTAGAGCCTTTGCATTGAGGGCTATCTGAAAACGGCTGTGGCGCTGAAGTTGCCTGTGAATGTGGAGTTGGTGGCATGTGAAACCCGCATGTGGAGCATTCGTTTGTGTGGGATGCTGACCAAGCTTCATTTCAGTCCTAGGCACACAAAGAGCAGTAAGCATAGAGTGTGAAAACTGAGATTCCTTGAGAGCTGCTTGGAAGCCTGATGGTGTGTGAAGTTAGTGAGCCAAATGGAGTTGTTCTCCCACAAGAACCACTCGGCTGATCCTTCTTCAATATGCCCTTCACCAACATGCAGTGTTTCCTTGATTGAATTAGCTCTCACACCAATATTTGCGTCTAGAGCCTTTGCATTGAGGGCTATCTGAAAACGGCTGTGGCGCTGAAGTTGCCTGTGAATGTGGAGTTGGTGGCATGTGAAACCCGCATGTGGAGCATTCGTTTGTGTGGGATGCTCTACCAGGTTCATTCCTAGATAATGCACTCAAAGGGCACTAAGCATAGAGTGTGAAAACTGAGTTTCCTTGAGAGCTGCTTGGAAGCCTGATGGTGTGTGAAGTTAGTGAGCCAAATGGAGTTGTTTCCCACAAGAACCTCTCGGCTGATCCTTCTTCAATATGCCCTTCACCAACATGCAGTGTTTCCTTGATTGAATTAGCTCTCACACCAATATTTGCGTCTAGAGCCTTTGCATTGAGGGCTATCTGAAAACGGCTGTGGCGCTGAAGTTGCCTGTGAATGTGGAGTTGGTGGCATGTGAAACCCGCATGTGGAGCATTCGTTTGTGTGGGACGCTCTACCAGGTTCATTCCTAATTAATGCATTCCAAGGGCACTAAGCATAGAGTGTGAAAACTGAGTTTCCTTGAGAGCTGCTTGGAAGCCTGATGGTGTGTGATGTTAGTGAGCCAAATGGAGTTGTTCTCCCACAAGAACCACTCGGCTGATCCTTCTTCAATATGCCCTTCACCAACATGCAGTGTTTCCTTGATTGAATTAGCTCTCACACCAATATTTGCGTCTAGAGCCTTTGCATTGAGGGCTATCTGAAAACGGCTGTGGCGCTGAAGTTGCCTGTGAATGTGGAGTTGGTGGCATGTGAAACCCGCATGTGGAGCATTCGTTTGTGTGGGATGCTGACCAAGCTTCATTTCAGTTCTAGGCACACAAAGAGCAGTAAGCATAGAGTGTGAAAACTGAGTTTCCTTGAGAGCTGCTTGGAAGCCTGATGGTGTGTGAAGTTAGTGAGCCAAATGGAGTTGTTCTCCCACAAGAACCACTCGGCTGATCCTTCTTCAATATGCCCTTCACCAACATGCAGTGTTTCCTTGATTGAATTAGCTCTCACACCAATATTTGCGTCTAGAGCCTTTGCATTGAGGGCTATCTGAAAACGGCTGTGGCGCTAAAGTTGCCTGTGAATGTGGAGTTGGTGGCATGTGAAACCCGCATGTGGAGCATTCGTTTGTGTGGGATGCTCTACCAGGTTCATTTCAGTCCTAGCCATACAAAGGGCACTAAGCATAGAGTGTGAAAACTGAGTTTCCTTGAGAGCTGCTTGGAAGCCTGATGGTGTGTGAAGTTAGTGAGCCAAATGGAGTTGTTCTCCCACAAGAACCACTCGGCTGATCCTTCTTCAATATGCCCTTCACCAACATGCAGTGTTTCCTTGATTGAATTAGCTCTCACACCAATATTTGCGTCTAGAGCCTTTGCATTGAGGGATATCTGAAAACGGCTGTGGCACTGAAGTTGCCTGTGAATGTGGAGTTGGTGGCATGTGAAACCCTCATGTGGAGCATTCGTTTGTGTGGGATGCTCTACCAGGTTCATTCCTAGATAATGCATTCAAAGGGCACTAAGCATAGAGTGTGAAAACTGAGTTTCCTTGAGAGCTGCTTGGAAGCCTGATGGTGTGTGAAGTTAGTGAGCCAAATGGAGTTGTTCTCCCACAAGAACCACTCGGCTGATCCTTCTTCAATATGCCCTTCACCAACATGCAGTGTTTCCTTGATTGAATTAGCTCTCACACCAATATTTGCGTCTAGAGCCTTTGCATTGAGGGCTATCTGAAAACGGCTGTGGCGCTGAAGTTGCCTGTGAATGTGGAGTTGGTTTCATGTGAAACCCGCATGTGGAGCATTCGTTTGTGTGGTATGCTCTACCAGGTTTATTTCAGTCCTAGCCATACAAAGGGCACTAAGCATAGAGTGTGAAAACTGAGTTTCCTTGAGAGCTGCTTGGAAGCCTGATGGTGTGTGAAGTTAGTGAGCCAAATGGAGTTGTTCTCCCACAAGAACCACTCGGCTGATCCTTCTTCAATATACCCTTCACCAACATGCAGTGTTTCCTTGATTGAATTAGCTCTCACACCAATATTTGCGTCTAGAGCCTTTGCATTGAGGGCTATCTGAAAACGGCTGTGGCGCTGAAGTTGCCTGTGAATGTGGAGTTGGTGGCATGTGAAACCCGCATGTGGAGCATTCGTTTGTGTGGGATGCTGACCAAGCTTCATTTCAGTCCTAGGCACAAAAAGAGCAGTAAGCATAGACTGTGAAAACTGAGTTTCCTTGAGAGCTGCTTGGAAGCCTGATGGTGTGTGAAGTTAGTGAGCCAAATGGAGTTGTTCTCCCACAAGAACCACTCGGCTGATCCTTCTTCAATATGCCCTTCACCAACATGCAGTGTTTCCTTGATTGAATTAGCTCTCACACCAATATTTGTGTCTAGAGCCTTTGCATTGAGGGCTATCTGAAAACGGCTGTGGCGCTGAAGTTGCCTGTGAATGTGGAGTTGGTGGCATGTGAAACCCGCATGTGGAGCATTCGTTTGTGTGGGATGCTCTACCAGGTTCATTCCTAGATAATGCATTCAAAGGGCACTAAGCGTAGAGTGTGAAAACTGAGTTTCCTTGAGAGCTGCTTGGAAGCCTGATGGTGTGTGACGTTAGTGAGCCAAATGGAGTTGTTCTCCCACAAGAACCACTCGGCTGACCCTTCTTCAATATGCCCTTCACCAACATGCAGTGTTTCCTTGATTGAATTAGCTCTCACACCAATATTTGCGTCTAGAGCCTTTGCATTGAGGGCTATCTGAAAACGGCTGTGGCGCTGAAGTTGCCTGTGAATGTGGAGTTGGTGGCATGTGAAACCCGCATGTGGAGCATTCGTTTGTGTGGGATGCTCTACCAGGTTCATTGCTAGATAATTCACTCAAAGGGCACTAAGCATAGAGTGTGAAAACTGAGTTTCCTTGAGAGCTGCTTGGAAGCCTGATGGTGTGTGAAGTTAGTGAGCCAAATGGAGTTGTTCTCCCACAAGAACCACTCGGCTGATCCTTCTTCAATATGCCCTTCACCAACATGCAGTGTTTCCTTGATTGAATTAGCTCTCACACCAATATTTGCGTCTAGAGCCTTTGCATTGAGGGCTATCTGAAAACGGCTGTGGCGCTGAAGTTTCCTGTGAATGTGGAGTTGGTGGCATGTGAAACCCGCATGTGGAGCATTCGTTTGTGTGGGATGCTCTACCAGGTTCATTCCTAGATAATGCACTCAAAGGGCACTAAGCATAGAGTGTGAAAACTGAGTTTCCTTGAGAGCTGCTTGGAAGCCTGATGGTGTGTGAAGTTAGTGAGCCAAATGGAGTTGTTTCCCACAAGAACCTCTCGGCTGATCCTTCTTCAATATGCCCTTCACCAACATGCAGTGTTTCCTTGATTGAATTAGCTCTCACACCAATATTTGCGTCTAGAGCCTTTGCATTGAGGGCTATCTGAAAACGGCTGTGGCGCTGAAGTTGCCTGTGAATGTGGAGTTGGTGGCATGTGAAACCCGCATGTGGAGCATTCGTTTGTGTGGGATGCTGACCAAGCTTCATTTCAGTCCTAGGCACACAAAGAGCAGTAAGCATAGAGTGTGAAAACTGAGTTTCCTTGAGAGCTGCTTGGAAGCCTGATGGTGTGTGAAGTTAGTGAGCCAAATGGAGTTGTTCTCCCACAAGAACCACTCGGCTGATCCTTCTTCAATATGCCCTTCACCAACATGCAGTGTTTCCTTGATTGAATTAGCTCTCACACCAATATTTGCGTCTAGAGCCTTTGCATTGAGGGATATCTGAAAACGGCTGTGGCACTGAAGTTGCCTGTGAATGTGGAGTTGGTGGCATGTGAAACCCTCATGTGGAGCATTCGTTTGTGTGGGATGCTCTACCAGGTTCATTCCTAGATAATGCATTCAAAGGGCACTAAGCATAGAGTGTGAAAACTGAGTTTCCTTGAGAGCTGCTTGGAAGCCTGATGGTGTGTGAAGTTAGTGAGCCAAATGGAGTTGTTCTCCCACAAGAACCACTCGGCTGATCCTTCTTCAATATGCCCTTCACCAACATGCAGTGTTTCCTTGATTGAATTAGCTCTCACACCAATATTTGCGTCTAGAGCCTTTGCATTGAGGGCTATCTGAAAACGGCTGTGGCGCTGAAGTTGCCTGTGAATGTGGAGTTGGTGGCATGTGAAACCCGCATGTGGAGCATTCGTTTGTGTGGGATGCTCTACCAGGTTTATTTCAGTCCTAGCCATACAAAGGGCACTAAGCATAGAGTGTGAAAACTGAGTTTCCTTGAGAGCTGCTTGGAAGCCTGATGGTGTGTGAAGTTAGTGAGCCAAATGGAGTTGTTCTCCCACAAGAACCACTCGGCTGATCCTTCTTCAATATACCCTTCACCAACATGCAGTGTTTCCTTGATTGAATTAGCTCTCACACCAATATTTGCGTCTAGAGCCTTTGCATTGAGGGCTATCTGAAAACGGCTGTGGCGCTGAAGTTGCCTGTGAATGTGGAGTTGGTGGCATGTGAAACCCGCATGTGGAGCATTCGTTTGTGTGGGATGCTCTACCAGGTTCATTCCTAGATAATTCACTCAAAGGGCACTAAGCATAGAGTGTGAAAACTGAGTTTCCTTTGAGCTGCTTGGAAGCCTGATGGTGTGTGACGTTAGTGAGCCAAATGGAGTTGTTCTCCCACAAGAACCACTCGGCTGACCCTTCTTCAATATGCCCTTCACCAACATGCAGTGTTTCCTTGATTGAATTAGCTCTCACACCAATATTTGCGTCTAGAGCCTTTGCATTGAGGGCTATCTGAAAACGGCTGTGGCGCTGAAGTTGCCTGTGAATGTGGAGTTGGTGGCATGTGAAACCCGCATGTGGAGCATTCGTTTGTGTGGGATGCTGACCAAGCTTCATTTCAGTCCTAGGCACACAAAGAGCAGTAAGCATAGAGTGTGAAAACTGAGTTTCCTTGAGAGCTGCTTGGAAGCCTGATGGTGTGTGAAGTTAGTGAGCCAAATGGAGTTGTTCTCCCACAAGAACCACTCGGCTGATCCTTCTTCAATATGCCCTTCACCAACATGCAGTGTTTCCTTGATTGAATTAGCTCTCACACCAATATTTGCGTCTAGAGCCTTTGCATTGAGGGCTATCTGAAAACGGCTGTGGCGCTGAAGTTGCCTGTGAATGTGGAGTTGGTGGCATGTGAAACCCGCATGTGGAGCATTCGTTTGTGTGGGATGCTCTACCAGGTTCATTCCTAGATAATGCACTCAAAGGGCACTAAGCATAGAGTGTGAAAACTGAGTTTCCTTGAGAGCTGCTTGGAAGCCTGATGGTGTGTGAAGTTAGTGAGCCAAATGGAGTTGTTTCCCACAAGAACCTCTCGGCTGATCCTTCTTCAATATGCCCTTCACCAACATGCAGTGTTTCCTTGATTGAATTAGCTCTCACACCAATATTTGCGTCTAGAGCCTTTGCATTGAGGGCTATCTGAAAACGGCTGTGGCGCTGAAGTTGCCTGTGAATGTGGAGTTGGTGGCATGTGAAACCCGCATGTGGAGCATTCGTTTGTGTGGGACGCTCTACCAGGTTCATTCCTAATTAATGCATTCAAAGGGCACTAAGCATAGAGTGTGAAAACTGAGTTTCCTTGAGAGCTGCTTGGAAGCCTGATGGTGTGTGATGTTAGTGAGCCAAATGGAGTTGTTCTCCCACAAGAACCACTCGGCTGATCCTTCTTCAATATGCCCTTCACCAACATGCAGTGTTTCCTTGATTGAATTAGCTCTCACACCAATATTTGCGTCTAGAGCCTTTGCATTGAGGGCTATCTGAAAACGGCTGTGGCGCTGAAGTTGCCTGTGAATGTGGAGTTGGTGGCATGTGAAACCCGCATGTGGAGCATTCGTTTGTGTGGGATGCTGACCAAGCTTCATTTCAGTTCTAGGCACACAAAGAGCAGTAAGCATAGAGTGTGAAAACTGAGTTTCCTTGAGAGCTGCTTGGAAGCCTGATGGTGTGTGAAGTTAGTGAGCCAAATGGAGTTGTTCTCCCACAAGAACCACTCGGCTGATCCTTCTTCAATATGCCCTTCACCAACATGCAGTGTTTCCTTGATTGAATTAGCTCTCACACCAATATTTGCGTCTAGAGCCTTTGCATTGAGGGCTATCTGAAAACGGCTGTGGCGCTAAAGTTGCCTGTGAATGTGGAGTTGGTGGCATGTGAAACCCGCATGTGGAGCATTCGTTTGTGTGGGATGCTCTACCAGGTTCATTTCAGTCCTAGCCATACAAAGGGCACTAAGCATAGAGTGTGAAAACTGAGTTTCCTTGAGAGCTGCTTGGAAGCCTGATGGTGTGTGAAGTTAGTGAGCCAAATGGAGTTGTTCTCCCACAAGAACCACTCGGCTGATCCTTCTTCAATATGCCCTTCACCAACATGCAGTGTTTCCTTGATTGAATTAGCTCTCACACCAATATTTGCGTCTAGAGCCTTTGCATTGAGGGATATCTGAAAACGGCTGTGGCGCTGAAGTTGCCTGTGAATGTGGAGTTGGTGGCATGTGAAACCCGCATGTGGAGCATTCGTTTGTGTGGGATGCTCTACCAGGTTCATTCCTAGATAATGCACTCAAAGGGCACTAAGCATAGAGTGTGAAAACTGAGTTTCCTTGAGAGCTGCTTGGAAGCCTGATGGTGTGTGAAGTTAGTGAGCCAAATGGAGTTGTTTCCCACAAGAACCTCTCGGCTGATCCTTCTTCAATATGCCCTTCACCAACATGCAGTGTTTCCTTGATTGAATTAGCTCTCACACCAATATTTGCGTCTAGAGCCTTTGCATTGAGGGCTATCTGAAAACGGCTGTGGCGCTGAAGTTGCCTGTGAATGTGGAGTTGGTGGCATGTGAAACCCGCATGTGGAGCATTCGTTTGTGTGGGACGCTCTACCAGGTTCATTCCTAATTAATGCATTCAAAGGGCACTAAGCATAGAGTGTGAAAACTGAGTTTCCTTGAGAGCTGCTTGGAAGCCTGATGGTGTGTGATGTTAGTGAGCCAAATGGAGTTGTTCTCCCACAAGAACCACTCGGCTGATCCTTCTTCAATATGCCCTTCACCAACATGCAGTGTTTCCTTGATTGAATTAGCTCTCACACCAATATTTGCGTCTAGAGCCTTTGCATTGAGGGCTATCTGAAAACGGCTGTGGCGCTGAAGTTGCCTGTGAATGTGGAGTTGGTGGCATGTGAAACCCGCATGTGGAGCATTCGTTTGTGTGGGATGCTGACCAAGCTTCATTTCAGTTCTAGGCACACAAAGAGCAGTAAGCATAGAGTGTGAAAACTGAGTTTCCTTGAGAGCTGCTTGGAAGCCTGATGGTGTGTGAAGTTAGTGAGCCAAATGGAGTTGTTCTCCCACAAGAACCACTCGGCTGATCCTTCTTCAATATGCCCTTCACCAACATGCAGTGTTTCCTTGATTGAATTAGCTCTCACACCAATATTTGCGTCTAGAGCCTTTGCATTGAGGGCTATCTGAAAACGGCTGTGGCGCTAAAGTTGCCTGTGAATGTGGAGTTGGTGGCATGTGAAACCCGCATGTGGAGCATTCGTTTGTGTGGGATGCTCTACCAGGTTCATTTCAGTCCTAGCCATACAAAGGGCACTAAGCATAGAGTGTGAAAACTGAGTTTCCTTGAGAGCTGCTTGGAAGCCTGATGGTGTGTGAAGTTAGTGAGCCAAATGGAGTTGTTCTCCCACAAGAACCACTCGGCTGATCCTTCTTCAATATGCCCTTCACCAACATGCAGTGTTTCCTTGATTGAATTAGCTCTCACACCAATATTTGCGTCTAGAGCCTTTGCATTGAGGGATATCTGAAAACGGCTGTGGCACTGAAGTTGCCTGTGAATGTGGAGTTGGTGGCATGTGAAACCCTCATGTGGAGCATTCGTTTGTGTGGGATGCTCTACCAGGTTCATTCCTAGATAATGCATTCAAAGGGCACTAAGCATAGAGTGTGAAAACTGAGTTTCCTTGAGAGCTGCTTGGAAGCCTGATGGTGTGTGAAGTTAGTGAGCCAAATGGAGTTGTTCTCCCACAAGAACCACTCGGCTGATCCTTCTTCAATATGCCCTTCACCAACATGCAGTGTTTCCTTGATTGAATTAGCTCTCACACCAATATTTGCGTCTAGAGCCTTTGCATTGAGGGCTATCTGAAAACGGCTGTGGCGCTGAAGTTGCCTGTGAATGTGGAGTTGGTTTCATGTGAAACCCGCATGTGGAGCATTCGTTTGTGTGGTATGCTCTACCAGGTTTATTTCAGTCCTAGCCATACAAAGGGCACTAAGCATAGAGTGTGAAAACTGAGTTTCCTTGAGAGCTGCTTGGAAGCCTGATGGTGTGTGAAGTTAGTGAGCCAAATGGAGTTGTTCTCCCACAAGAACCACTCGGCTGATCCTTCTTCAATATACCCTTCACCAACATGCAGTGTTTCCTTGATTGAATTAGCTCTCACACCAATATTTGCGTCTAGAGCCTTTGCATTGAGGGCTATCTGAAAACGGCTGTGGCGCTGAAGTTGCCTGTGAATGTGGAGTTGGTGGCATGTGAAACCCGCATGTGGAGCATTCGTTTGTGTGGGATGCTGACCAAGCTTCATTTCAGTCCTAGGCACAAAAAGAGCAGTAAGCATAGACTGTGAAAACTGAGTTTCCTTGAGAGCTGCTTGGAAGCCTGATGGTGTGTGAAGTTAGTGAGCCAAATGGAGTTGTTCTCCCACAAGAACCACTCGGCTGATCCTTCTTCAATATGCCCTTCACCAACATGCAGTGTTTCCTTGATTGAATTAGCTCTCACACCAATATTTGTGTCTAGAGCCTTTGCATTGAGGGCTATCTGAAAACGGCTGTGGCGCTGAAGTTGCCTGTGAATGTGGAGTTGGTGGCATGTGAAACCCGCATGTGGAGCATTCGTTTGTGTGGGATGCTCTACCAGGTTCATTCCTAGATAATGCATTCAAAGGGCACTAAGCGTAGAGTGTGAAAACTGAGTTTCCTTGAGAGCTGCTTGGAAGCCTGATGGTGTGTGACGTTAGTGAGCCAAATGGAGTTGTTCTCCCACAAGAACCACTCGGCTGACCCTTCTTCAATATGCCCTTCACCAACATGCAGTGTTTCCTTGATTGAATTAGCTCTCACACCAATATTTGCGTCTAGAGCCTTTGCATTGAGGGCTATCTGAAAACGGCTGTGGCGCTGAAGTTGCCTGTGAATGTGGAGTTGGTGGCATGTGAAACCCGCATGTGGAGCATTCGTTTGTGTGGGATGCTCTACCAGGTTCATTGCTAGATAATTCACTCAAAGGGCACTAAGCATAGAGTGTGAAAACTGAGTTTCCTTGAGAGCTGCTTGGAAGCCTGATGGTGTGTGAAGTTAGTGAGCCAAATGGAGTTGTTCTCCCACAAGAACCACTCGGCTGATCCTTCTTCAATATGCCCTTCACCAACATGCAGTGTTTCCTTGATTGAATTAGCTCTCACACCAATATTTGCGTCTAGAGCCTTTGCATTGAGGGCTATCTGAAAACGGCTGTGGCGCTGAAGTTGCCTGTGAATGTGGAGTTGGTGGCATGTGAAACCCGCATGTGGAGCATTCGTTTGTGTGGGATGCTCTACCAGGTTCATTCCTAGATAATGCACTCAAAGGGCACTAAGCATAGAGTGTGAAAACTGAGTTTCCTTGAGAGCTGCTTGGAAGCCTGATGGTGTGTGAAGTTAGTGAGCCAAATGGAGTTGA
>NW_026698321.1:0-57328 GCF_030435755.1 Ochotona princeps
TGTGTGAGAGCTAATTCAATCAAGGAAACACTGCATGTTGGTGAAGGGCATATTGAAGAAGCATCAGCCGAGTGGTTCTTGTGGGAGAACAACTCCATTTGGCTCACTAACTTCACACACCATCAGGCTTCCAAGCAGCTCTCAAGGAAACTCAGTTTTCACACTCTATGCTTAGTGCCCTTTGAGTGCCTAGGACTGAAATGAACCTGGTGAGCATCCCACACAAACGAATGCTCCACATGCGGGTTTCACATGCCACCAACTCCACATTCTCAGGCAACTTCAGCGCCACAGCCGTTTTCAGATAGCCCTCAATGCAAAGGACCTAGACGCAAATATTGGTGTGAGAGCTGATTCAATCAAGGAAACACTGCATGTTGGTGAAGGGCATATTGAAGAAGGATCAGCCGAGTGGTTCTTGTGGGAGAACAACTCCATTTGGCTCACTAACTTCACACACCATCAGGCTTCCAAGCAGCTCTCAAGGAAACTCAGTTTTCACACTCTATGCTTAGTGCCCTTTGAGTGCCTAGGACTGAAATGAAGCTTGGTGAGCAGCCTACACAAACGAATGCTCCACATGCGGGTTTCACATGCCACCAACTCCACATTCTCAGGCAACTTCAGCGCCAAAGCCGTTTTCAGATAGCCCTCAATGCAAAGGCTCTAGACGCAAATATTGGTATGAGAGCTAATTCAATCAAGGAAACACTGCATGTTGGTGAAGGGCATATTGAAAAAGGATCAGCCGAGTGGTTCTTGTGGGAGAACAACTCCATTTGGCTCACTAACTTCACACACCATCAGGCTTCAAGCAGCTCTCAAGGAAACTCAGTTTTCACACTCTATGCTTAGTGCCCTTTGAGTGCATATCTAGGAATGAAGCTTGGTGAGCATCCTACACAAACGAATGCTCCACATGCGGGTTTCACATGCCACCAACTCCACATTCGCAGGCAACTTCAGCGCACAGCCGTTTTCAGATAGCCCTCAATGCAAAGGCTCTAGACGCAAATATTGGTGTGAGAGCTAATTCAATCAAGGAAACACTGCATGTTGGTGAAGGGCATATTGAAGAAGGATCAGCCGAGTGGTTCTTGTGGGAGAACAACTCCATTTGGCTCACTAACTTCACACACCATCAGGCTTCCAAGCAGCTCTCAAGGAAACTCAGTTTTCACACTCTATGCTTAGTGCCCTTTGATTGCATTATCTAGGAATGAAGCTTGGTGAGCATCCTACACATACGAATGCTCCACATGCGGGTTTCACATGCCACCAACTCCACATTCTCAGGCAACTTCAGCGCCACAGCCGTTTTCAGATAGCCCTCAATGCAAAGGCTCTAGACGCAAATATTGGTGTGAGAGCTAATTCAATCAAGGAAACACTGCATGTTGGTGAAGGGCATATTGAAGAAGGATCAGCCGAGTGGTTCTTGTGGGAGAACAACTCCATTTGGCTCACTAACTTCACACACCATCAGGCTTCCAAGCAGCTCTCAAGGAAACTCAGTTTTCACACTCTATGCTTAGTGCCCTTTGAGTGCATTATCTAGGAATGAAATTGGTAGAGCATCCCACACAAACGAATGCTCCACATGCGGGTTTCACATGCCACCAACTCCATATTCGCAGGCAACTTCAGCGCCACAGCCGTTTTCAGATAGCCCTCAATGCAAAGGCTCTAGACGCAAATAATGGTGTGAGAGCTAATTCAATCAAGGAAACACTGCATGTTGGTGAAGGGCATATTGAAGAAGGATCAGCCGAGTATTTCTTGTGGGAGAACAACTCCATTTGGCTCACTAACTTCACACACCATCAGGCTTCCAAGCAGCTCTCAAGGAAACTCAGTTTTCACACTCTATGATTAGTGCCCTTTGAGTGCCTAGGACTGAAAGGAAGCTTGGTGAGCATCCTACACAAACGAATGCTCCACATGCGGGTTTCACATGCCAACAACTCCACATTCTCAGGCAACTTCAGCGCCACAGCCGTTTTCAGATAGCCCTCAATGCAAAGGACCTAGACGCAAATATTGTTGCGAGAATCTAATTCAATCAAGGAAACACTGCATGTTGGTGAAGGGCATATTGAAGAAGGATCAGCCGAGTGGTTCTTGTGGGAGAACAACTCCATTTGGCTCACTAACTTCACACACCATCAGGCTTCCAAGCAGCTCTCAAGGAAACTCAGTTTTCACACTCTATGCTTAGTGCCCTTTGAGTGCATTATCTAGGAATGAACCTGGTAGAGCATCCTACACAAACGAATGCTCCACATGCGGGTTTCACATGCCACCAACTCCACATTCTCAGGCAACTTCATCGCCACAGCCGTTTTCAGATAGCCCTCAAAGCAAAGGCTCTAGACTCAAATATTGGTGTGAGAGCTGATTCAATCAAGGAAACACTGCATGTTGGTGAAGGGCATATTGAAGAAGGAACAGCCGAGTGGTTCTTGTGGGAGAACAACTCCATTTGGCTCACTAACTTCACACACCATCAGGCTTCCAAGCAGCTCTCAGGAAACTCAGTTTTCACACTCTATGCTTAGTGCCCTTTGAGTGCATTATCTAGGAATGAACCTGGGTGAGCATCCCACACAAACGAATGCTCCACATGCGGGTTTCACATGCCACCAACTCCACATTCTCAGGCAACTTCAGCGCCACAGCCGTTTTCAGATAGCCCTCAATGCAAAGGCTCTAGACGCAAATATTGGTGTGAGAGCTAATTCAATCAAGGAAACACTGCATGTTGGTGAAGAGCATATTGAAGAAGCATCAGCCGTGTGGTTCTTGTGGGAGAACAACTCCATTTGGCTCACTAACTTCACACACCATCAGGCTTCCAAGCAGCTCTCAAGGAAACTCAGTTTTCACACTCTATGCTTAGTGCCCTTTGAGTGCCTAGGACTGAAATGAAGCATGGTGAGCATTCCACACAAACGAATGCTCCACATGCGGGTTTCACATGCCACCAACTCCACATTCTCAGGCAACTTCAGCGCCACAGCCGTTTTCAGATAGCCCTCAATGCAAAGGCTCTAGACGCAAATATTGGTGTGAGAGCTAATTCAATCAAGGAAACTCTGCATGTTGGTGAAGAGCATATTGAAGAATCATCAGCCGAGTGGTTCTTGTGGGAGAACAACTCCATTTGGCTCACTAACTTCACACACCATCAGGCTTCCAAGCAGCTCTCAAGGAAACTCAGTTTTCACACTCTATGCTTAGTGCCCTTTGAGTGCATTATCTAGGAAAGAACCTGGTAGAGCATCCTACACAAACGAATGCTCCACATGCGGGTTTCACATGCCACCAACTCCACATTCTCAGGCAACTTCAGCGCCACAGCCGTTTTCAGATAGCCCTCAATGCAAAGGACCTAGACGCAAATATTGGTGCGAGAGCTAATTCAATCAAGGAAACACTGCATGTTGGTGAAGGGCATATTGAAGAAGGATCAGCCGAGTGGTTCTTGTGGGAGAACAACTCCATTTGGCTCACTAACTTCCCACACCATCAGGCTTCCAAGCAGCTCTCCAGGAAACTCAGTTTTCACACTCTATGCTTAGTGCCCTTTGAGTGCCTAGGACTGAAAGGAAGCTTGGTGAGCATCCTACACAAACGAATGCTCCACATGCGGGTTTCACATGCCACCAACTCCACATTCTCAGGCAACTTCAGCGCCACAGCCGTTTTCAGATAGCCCTCAATGCAAAGGCTCTAGACGCAAATATTGGTGTGAGAGCTAATTCAATCAAGGAAACACTGCATGTTGGTGAAGGGCATATTGAAGAAGGATCAGCCGAGTGGTTCTTGTGGGAGAACAACTCCATTTGGCTCACTAACTTCACACACCATCAGGCTTCCAAGCAGCTCTCAAGGAAACTCAGTTTTCACACTCTATGCTTAGTGCCCTTTGAGTGCCTAGGACTGAAATGAACCTGGTGAGCATCCCACACAAACGAATGCTCCACATGCGGGTTTCACATGCCACCAACTCCACATTCTCAGGCAACTCAGCGCCACAGCCGTTTTCAGATAGCCCTCAATGCAAAGGACCTAGACGCAAATATTGGTGTGAGAGCTGATTCAATCAAGGAAACACTGCATGTTGGTGAAGGGCATATTGAAGAAGGATCAGCCGAGTGGTTCTTGTGGGAGAACAACTCCATTTGGCTCACTAACTTCACACACCATCAGGCTTCCAAGCAGCTCTCAAGGAAACTCAGTTTTCACACTCTATGCTTAGTGCCCTTTGAGTGCCTAGGACTGAAATGAAGCTTGGTGAGCAGCCTACACAAACGAATGCTCCACATGCGGGTTTCACATGCCACCAACTCCACATTCTCAGGCAACTTCAGCGCCAAAGCCGTTTTCAGATAGCCCTCAATGCAAAGGCTCTAGACGCAAATATTGGTATGAGAGCTAATTCAATCAAGGAAACACTGCATGTTGGTGAAGGGCATATTGAAAAATGATCAGCCGAGTGGTTCTTGTGGGAGAACAACTCCATTTGGCTCACTAACTTCACACACCATCAGGCTTCCAAGCAGCTCTCAAGGAAACTCAGTTTTCACACTCTATGCTTAGTGCCCTTTGATTGCATTATCTAGGAATGAAGCTTGGTGAGCATCCTACACATACGAATGCTCCACATGCGGGTTTCACATGCCACCAACTCCACATTCTCAGGCAACTTCAGCGCCACAGCCGTTTTCAGATAGCCCTCAATGCAAAGGCTCTAGACGCAAATATTGGTGTGAGAGCTAATTCAATCAAGGAAACACTGCATGTTGGTGAAGGGCATATTGAAGAAGGATCAGCCGAGTGGTTCTTGTGGGAGAACAACTCCATTTGGCTCACTAACTTCACACACCATCAGGCTTCCAAGCAGCTCTCAAGGAAACTCAGTTTTCACACTCTATGCTTAGTGCCCTTTGAGTGCATTATCTAGGAATGAAATTGGTAGAGCATCCCACACAAACGAATGCTCCACATGCGGGTTTCACATGCCACCAACTCCATATTCGCAGGCAACTTCAGCGCCACAGCCGTTTTCAGATAGCCCTCAATGCAAAGGCTCTAGACGCAAATAATGGTGTGAGAGCTAATTCAATCAAGGAAACACTGCATGTTGGTGAAGGGCATATTGAAGAAGGATCAGCCGAGTATTTCTTGTGGGAGAACAACTCCATTTGGCTCACTAACTTCACACACCATCAGGCTTCCAAGCAGCTCTCAAGGAAACTCAGTTTTCACACTCTATGATTAGTGCCCTTTGAGTGCCTAGGACTGAAAGGAAGCTTGGTGAGCATCCTACACAAACGAATGCTCCACATGCGGGTTTCACATGCCAACAACTCCACATTCTCAGGCAACTTCAGCGCCACAGCCGTTTTCAGATAGCCCTCAATGCAAAGGACCTAGACGCAAATATTGTTGCGAGAATCTAATTCAATCAAGGAAACACTGCATGTTGGTGAAGGGCATATTGAAGAAGGATCAGCCGAGTGGTTCTTGTGGGAGAACAACTCCATTTGGCTCACTAACTTCACACACCATCAGGCTTCCAAGCAGCTCTCAAGGAAACTCAGTTTTCACACTCTATGCTTAGTGCCCTTTGAGTGCATTATCTAGGAATGAACCTGGTAGAGCATCCTACACAAACGAATGCTCCACATGCGGGTTTCACATGCCACCAACTCCACATTCTCAGGCAACTTCATCGCCACAGCCGTTTTCAGATAGCCCTCAAAGCAAAGGCTCTAGACTCAAATATTGGTGTGAGAGCTGATTCAATCAAGGAAACACTGCATGTTGGTGAAGGGCATATTGAAGAAGGAACAGCCGAGTGGTTCTTGTGGGAGAACAACTCCATTTGGCTCACTAACTTCACACACCATCAGGCTTCCAAGCAGCTCTCAAGGAAACTCAGTTTTCACACTCTATGCTTAGTGCCCTTTGAGTGCATTATCTAGGAATGAACCTGGGTGAGCATCCCACACAAACGAATGCTCCACATGCGGGTTTCACATGCCACCAACTCCACATTCTCAGGCAACTTCAGCGCCACAGCCGTTTTCAGATAGCCCTCAATGCAAAGGCTCTAGACGCAAATATTGGTGTGAGAGCTAATTCAATCAAGGAAACACTGCATGTTGGTGAAGAGCATATTGAAGAAGCATCAGCCGTGTGGTTCTTGTGGAGAACAACTCCATTTGGCTCACTAACTTCACACACCATCAGGCTTCCAAGCAGCTCTCAAGGAAACTCAGTTTTCACACTCTATGCTTAGTGCCCTTTGAGTGCATTATCTAAGAATGAACCTGGGTGAGTATCCCACACAAACGAATGCTCCACATGCGGGTTTCACATGCCACCAACTCCACATTCCCTGGCAACTTCAGCGCCACAGCCGTTTTCAGATAGCCCTCAATGCAAAGGCTCTAGACGCAAATATTGGTGTGAGAGCTAATTCAATCAAGGAAACACTGCATGTTGGTGAAGGGCATATTGAAGAAGGATCAGCCGAGTGGTTCTTGTGGAGAACAACTCCATTTGGCTCACTAACTTCACACACCATCAGGCTTCCAAGCAGCTCTCAAGGAAACTCAGTTTTCACACTCTATGCTTAGTGCCCTTTGAGTGCCTAGGACTGAAATGAAGCTTGGTGAGCATCCCACACAAACGAATGCTCCACATGCGAGTTTCACATGCCACCAACTCCACATTCTCAGGCAACTTCAGCGCCACAGCCGTTTTCAGATAGCCCTCAATGCAAAGGCTCTAGACGCAAATATTGGTGTGAGAGCTAATTCAATCAAGGAAACACTGCATGTTGGTGAAGGGCATATTGAAGAAGGATCAGCCGAGTGGTTCTTGTGGGAGAACAACTCCATTTGGCTCACTAACTTCACACACCATCAGGCTTCCAAGCAGCTCTCCAGGAAACTCAGTTTTCACACTCTATGCTTAGTGCCCTTTGAGTGCATTATCTAGGAATGAACCTGGTAGAGCATCCCACACAAACGAATGCTCCACATGCGGGTTTCACATGCCACCAACTCCACATTCTCAGGCAACTTCAGCGCCACAGCCGTTTTCAGATAGCCCTCAATGCAAAGGCTCTAGACGCAAATATTGGTGTGAGAGCTAATTCAATCAAGGAAACACTGCATGTTGGTGAAGGGCATATTGAAGAAGGATCAGCCGAGTGGTTCTTGTGGGAGAACAACTCCATTTGGCTCACTAACTTCACACACCATCAGGCTTCCAAGCAGCTCTCAAGGAAACTCAGTTTTCACACTCTATGCTTAGTGCCCTTTGAGTGCATTATCTAGGAATGAACCTGGTAGAGCATCCCACACAAACGAATGCTCCACATGCGGGTTTCACATGCCACCAACTCCACATTCTCAGGCAACTTCAGCGCCACAGCCGTTTTCAGATAGCCCTCAATGCAAAGGCTCTAGACGCAAATATTGGTGTGAGAGCTAATTCAATCAAGGAAACACTGCATGTTGGTGAAGGGCATATTGAAGAAGATCAGCCGAGTGGTTCTTGTGGGAGAACAACTCCATTTGGCTCACTAACTTCACACACCATCAGGCTTCCAAGCAGCTCTCAAGGAAACTCAGTTTTCACACTCTATGCTTAGTGCCCTTTGAGTGCATTATCTAGGAATGAACCTGGTGAGTATCCCACACAAACGAATGCTCCACATGCGGGTTTCACATGCCACCAACTCCACATTCTCAGGCAACTTCAGCGCCACAGCCGTTTTCAGATAGCCCTCAATGCAAAGGCTCTAGACGCAAATATTGGTGTGAGAGCTAATTCAATCAAGGAAACACTGCATGTTGGTGAAGGGCATATTGAAGAAGGATCAGCCGAGTGGTTCTTGTGGGAGAACAACTCCATTTGGCTCACTAACTTCACACACCATCAGGCTTCCAAGCAGCTCTCAAGGAAACTCAGTTTTCACACTCTATGTTTAGTGCCTTTGAGTGCATTATCTAGGAATGAACCTGGTAGAGCATCCCACACAAACGAATGCTCACATGCGGGTTTCACATGCCACCAACTCCACATTCTCAGGCAACTTCAGCGCCACAGCCGTTTTCAGATAGCCCTCAATGCAATGGCTCTAGACGCAAATATTGGTGTGAGAGCTAATTCAATCAAGGAAACACTGCATGTTGGTGAAGGGCATATTGAAGAAGGATCAGCCGAGTGGTTCTTGTGGGAGAACAACTCCATTTGGCTCACTAACTTCACACACCATCAGGCTTCCAAGCAGCTCTCAAGGAAACTCAGTTTTCACACTCTATGCTTAGTGCCCTTTGAGTGCATTATCTAGGAATGAACATGGTAGAGCATCCCACACAAACGAATGCTCCCCATGCGGGTTTCACATGCCACCAACTCCACATTCTCAGGCAACTTCAGCGCCACAGCCATTTTCAGATAGCCCTCAATGCATAGGCTCTAGACGCAAATATTGGTGTGAGAGCTAATTCAATCAAGGAAACACTGCATGTTGGTGAAGGGCATATTGAAGAAGGATCAGCCGAGTGGTTCTTGTGGGAGAACAACTCCATTTGGCTCACTAACTTCACACACCATCAGGCTTCCAAGCAGCTCTCAAGGAAACTCAGTTTTCACACTCTATGCTTAGTGCCCTTTGAGTGCATTATCTAGGAATGAACCTGGTAGAGCATCCCACACAAACGAATGCTCCACATGCGGGTTTCACATGCCACCAACTCCACATTCTCAGGCAACTTCAGCGCCACAGCCGTTTTCAGATAGCCCTCAATGCAATGGTCTAGACGCAAATATTGGTGTGAGAGCTAATTCAATCAAGGAAACACTGCATGTTGGTGAAGGGCATCTTGAAGAAGGATCAGCCGAGTGGTTCTTGTGGGAGAACAACTCCATTTGGCTCACTAACTTCACACACCATCAGGCTTCCAAGCAGCTCTCAAGGAAACTCAGTTTTCACACTCTATGCTTAGTGCCCTTTGAGTGCCTAGGACTGAAATGATGCTTGGTGAGCATCCCACACAAACGAATGCTCCACATGCGGGTTTCACATGCCACCAACTCCACATTCTCAGGCAACTTCAGCGCCACAGCCGTTTTCAGATAGCCCTCAATGCAAAGGCTCTAGACGCAAATATTGGTGTGAGAGCTAATTCAATCAAGGAAACACTGCATGTTGGTGAAGGGCATATTGAAGAAGGATCAGCCGAGTGGTTCTTGTGGAGAACAACTCCATTTGGCTCACTAACTTCACACACCATCAGGCTTCCAAGCAGCTCTCAAGGAAACTCAGTTTTCACACTCTATGCTTAGTGCCATTTGAGTGCATTATCTAGGAATGAACCTGGTAGAGCATCCCACACAAACGAATGCTCCACATGCGGGTTTCACATGCCACCAACTCCACATTCTCAGGCAACTTCAGCGCACAGCCGTTTTCAGATAGCCCTCAATGCAAAGGCTCTAGACGCAAATATTGGTGTGAGAGCTAATTCAATCAAGGAAACACTGCATGTTGGTGAAGGGCATATTGAAGAAGGATCAGCCGAGTGGTTCTTGTGGAGAACAACTCCATTTGGCTCACTAACTTCACACACCATCAGGCTTCCAAGCAGCTCTCAAGGAAACTCAGTTTTCACACTCTATGCTTAGTGCCCTTTGAGTGCATTATCTAGGAATGAACCTGGTAGAGCATCCCACACAAACGAATGCTCCACATGCGGGTTTCACATGCCACCAACTCCACATTCTCAGGCAACTTCAGCGCCACAGCCGTTTTCAGATAGCCCTCAATGCAAAGGCTCTAGACGCAAATATTGGTGTGAGAGCTAATTCAATCAAGGAAACACTGCATGTTGGTGAAGGGCATATTGAAGAAGGATCAGCCGAGTGGTTCTTGTGGGAGAACAACTCCATTTGGCTCACTAACTTCACACACCATCAGGCTTCCAAGCAGCTCTCAAGGAAACTCAGTTTTCACACTCTATGCTTAGTGCCCTTTGAGTGCATTATCTAGGAATGAACCTGGGTGAGTATCCCACACAAACGAATGCTCCACATGCGGGTTTCACATGCCACCAACTCCACATTCTCAGGCAACTTCAGCGCCACAGCCGTTTTCAGATAGCCCTCAATGCAAAGGCTCTAGACGCAAATATTGGTGTGAGAGCTAATTCAATCAAGGAAACACTGCATGTTGGTGAAGGGCATATTGAAGAAGGATCAGCCGAGTGGTTCTTGTGGGAGAACAACTCCATTTGGCTCACTAACTTCACACACCATCAGGCTTCCAAGCAGCTCTCAAGGAAACTCAGTTTTCACACTCTATGCTTAGTGCCCTTTGAGTGCATTATCTAGGAATGAACCTGGTAGAGCATCCCACACAAACGAATGCTTCACATGCGGGTTTCACATGCCACCAACTCCACATTCTCAGGCAACTTCAGCGCCACAGCCGTTTTCAGATAGCCCTCAATGCAATGGCTCTAGACGCAAATATTGGTGTGAGAGCTAATTCAATCAAGGAAACACTGCATGTTGGTGAAGGGCATATTGAAGAAGGATCAGCCGAGTGGTTCTTGTGGGAGAACAACTCCATTTGGCTCACTAACTTCACACACCATCAGGCTTCCAAGCAGCTCTCAAGGAAACTCAGTTTTCACACTCTATGCTTAGTGCCCTTTGAGTGCCTAGGACTGAATGAAGCTTGGTGAGCATCCCACACAAACGAATGCTCCACATGCGGGTTTCACATGCCACCAACTCCACATTCTCAGGCAACTTCAGCGCCACAGCCGTTTTCAGATAGCCCTCAATGCAAAGGCTCTAGACGCAAATATTGGTGTGAGAGCTAATTCAATCAAGGAAACACTGCATGTTGGTGAAGGGCATATTGAAGAAGGATCAGCCGAGTGGTTCTTGTGGGAGAACAACTCCATTTGGCTCACTAACTTCACACACCATCAGGCTTCCAAGCAGCTCTCAAGGAAACTCAGTTTTCACACTCTATGCTTAGTGCCCTTTGAGTGCCTAGGACTGAAATGAAGCTTGGTGAGCATCCCACACAAACGAATGCTCCACATGCGGGTTTCACATGCCACCAACTCCACATTCTCAGGCAACTTCCGGCCACAGCCGTTTTCAGATAGCCCTCAATGCAAAGGCTCTAGACGCAAATATTAGTGTGAGAGCTAATTCAATCAAGGAAACACTGCATGTTGGTGAAGGGCATATTGAAGAAGGATCAGCCGAGTGGTTCTTGTGGGAGAACAACTCCATTTGGCTCACTAACTTCACACACCATCAGGCTTCCAAGCAGCTCTCAAGGAAACTCAGTGTTCACACTCTATGCTTAGTGCCCTTTGAGTGCCTAGGACTGAAATGAAGCTTGGTGAGCATCCCACACAAACGAATGCTCCACATGCGGGTTTCACATGCCACCAACTCCACATTCTCAGGCAACTTCAGCGCCACAGCTGTTTTCAGATAGCCCTCAATGCAAAGGTTCTAGACGCAAATATTGGTGTGAGAGCTAATTCAATCAAGGAAACACTGCATGTTGGTGAAGGGCATATTGAAGAAGGATCAGCCGAGTGGTTCTTGTGGGAGAACAACTCCATTTGGCTCACTAACTTCACACACCATCAGGCTTCCAAGCAGCTCTCCAGGAATCTCAGTTTTCACACTCTATGCTTAGTGCCCTTTGAGTGCATTATCTAGGAATGAACCTGGTAGAGCATCCCACACAAACGAATGCTCCACATGCGGGTTTCACATGCCACCAACTCCACATTCTCAGGCAACTTCAGCGCCACAGCCGTTTTCAGATAGCCCTCAATGCAAAGGCTCTAGACGCAAATATTGGTGTGAGAGCTAATTCAATCAAGGAAGCACTGCATGTTGGTGAAGGGCATATTGAAGAAGGATCAGCCGAGTGGTTCTTGTGGGAGCACAACTACATTTGGCTCACTAACTTCACACACCATCAGGCTTCCAAGCAGCTCTCAAGGAAACTCAGTTTTCACACTCTATGCCTAGTGCCCTTTGAGTGCATTATCTAGGAATGAACCTGGTAGAACATCCACAGAAACGAATGCTCCACATGCGGGTTTCACATGCCACCAACTCCACATTCTCAGGCAACTTCAGCGCCACAGCCGTTTTCAGATAGCCCTCAATGCAAAGGCTCTAGACGCAAATATTGGTGTGAGAGCTAATTCAATCAAGGAAGCACTGCATGTTGGTGAAGGGCATATTGAAGAAGGATCAGCCGAGTGGTTCTTGTGGGAGCACAACTCCATTTGGCTCACTAACTTCACACACCATCAGGCTTCCAAGCAGCTCTCAGGAAACTCAGTTTTCACACTCTATGCTTAGTGCCCTTTGAGTGCCTAGGACTGAAATGAAGCTTGGTGAGCATCCTACACAAACGAATGCTCCACATGCGGGTTCATATGCCACCAACTCCACATTCTCAGGCAACTTCAGCGCCACAGCCGTTTTCAGATAGCCCTCAATGCAAAGGCTCTAGACGCAAATATTGGTGTGAGAGCTAATTCAATCAAGGAAACAGTGCATGTTGGTGAAGGGCATATTGAAGAAGGATCAGCCGAGTGGTTCTTGTGGGAGAACAACTCCATTTGGCTCACTAACTTCACACACCATCAGGCTTCCAGCAGCTCTCAAGGAAACTCAGTTTTCACACTCTATGCTTAGTGCCCTTTGAGTGCCTAGGACACTGAATGAAGCTTGGTGAGCGTCCTACACAAACGAATGCTCCACATGCGGGTTTCACATGCCACCAACTCCACATTCTCAGGCAACTTCAGTGCCACAGCCGTTTTCAGATAGCCCTCAATGCAAAGGTTCTAGACGCAAATATTGGTGTGAGAGCTAATTCAATCAAGGAAACAGTGCATGTTGGTGAAGGGCATATTGAAGAAGGATCAGCCGAGTGGTTCTTGTGGGAGAACAACTCCATTTGGCTCACTAACTTCACACACCATCAGGCTTCCAAGCAGCTCTCAAGGAAACTCAGTGTTCACACTCTATGCTTAGTGCCCTTTGAGTGCATTATCTAGGAATGAACCTGGTAGAGCATCGCACACAAACGAATGCTCCACATGCGGGTTTCACATGCCACCAACTCCACATTCTCAGGCAACTTCAGCGCCACAGCCGTTTTCAGATAGCCCTCAATGCAAAGGCTCTAGATGCAAATATTGGTGCGAGAGCTAATTCAATCAAGGAAACACTGCATGTTGGTGAAGGGCATATTGAAGAAGGATCAGCCGAGTGGTTCTTGTGGGAGAACAACTCCATTTGGCTCACTAACTTCACACACCATCAGGCTTCCAAGCAGCTCTCAAGGAAACTCAGTTTTCACACTCTATGCTTAGTGCCCTTTGAGTGCATTATCTAGGAATGAACCTGGTAGAACATCCCACACAAACGAATGCTCCACATGCGGGTTTCACATGCCACCAACTCCACATTCTCAGGCAACTTCAGCGCCACAGCCGTTTTCAGATAGCCCTCAATACAAAGGACCTAGACGCAAATATTGGTGCGAGAGCTAATTCAATCAAGGAAACACTGCATGTTGGTGAAGGGCATATTGAAGAAGGATCAGCCGAGTGGTTCTTGTGGGAGAACAACTCCATTTGGCTCACTAACTTCACACACCATCAGGCTTCCAAGCAGCTCTCAAGGAAACTCAGTTTTCACACTCTATGCTTAGTGCCCTTTGAGTGCCTAGGACACTGAAATGAAGCTGGTGAGCGTCCTACACAAACGAATGCTCCACATGCGGGTTCACATGCCACCAACTCCACATTCTCAGCAACTTCAGCGCCACAGCCGTTTTCAGATAGCCCTCAATGCAAAGGTTCTAGACGCAAATATTGGTGTGAGAGCTAATTCAATCAAGGAAACAGTGCATGTTGGTGAAGGGCATATTGAAGAAGGATCAGCCGAGTGGTTCTTTTGGGAGAACAACTCCATTTGGCTCACTAACTTCACACACCATCAGGCTTCCAAGCAGCTCTCAAGGAAACTCAGTGTTCACACTCTATGCTTAGTGCCCTTTGAGTGCATTATCTAGGAATGAACCTGGTAGAGCATCGCACACAAACGAATGCTCCACATGCGGGTTTCACATGCCACCAACTCCACATTCTCAGGCAACTTCAGTGCCACAGCCGTTTTCAGATAGCCCTCAATGCAAAGGCTCTAGATGCAAATATTGGTGCGAGAGCTAATTCAATCAAGGAAACACTGCATGTTGGTGAAGGGCATATTGAAGAAGGATCAGCCGAGTGGTTCTTGTGGGAGAACAACTCCATTTGGCTCACTAACTTCACACACCATCAGGCTTCCAAGCAGCTCTCAGGAAACTCAGTTTTCACACTCTATGCTTAGTGCCCTTTGAGTGCATTATCTAGGAATGAACCTGGTAGAACATCCCACACAAACGAATGCTCCACATGCGGGTTTCACATGCCACCAACTCCACATTCTCAGGCAACTTCAGCGCCACAGCCGTTTTCAGATAGCCCTCAATAGCAAAGGACCTAGACGCAAATATTGGTGCGAGAGCTAATTCAATCAAGGAAACACTGCATGTTGGTGAAGGGCATATTGAAGAAGGATCAGCCGAGTGGTTCTTGTGGGAGAACAACTCATTTGGCTCACTAACTTCACACACCATCAGGCTTCCAAGCAGCTCTCAAGGAACTCAGTTTCACACTCTATGCTTAGTGCCCTTTGAGTGCCTAGGACACTGAAATGAAGCTTGGTGAGCGTCCTACACAAACGAATGCTCCACATGCGGGTTAACATGCCACCAACTCCACATTCTCAGGCAACTTCAGCGCCACAGCCGTTTTCAGATAGCCCTCAATGCAAAGGTTCTAGACGCAAATATTGGTGTGAGAGCTAATTCAATCAAGGAAACAGTGCATGTTGGTGAAGGGCATATTGAAGAAGGATCAGCCGAGTGGTTCTTGTGGGAGAACAACTCCATTTGGCTCACTAACTTCACACACCATCAGGCTTCCAAGCAGCTCTCAAGGAAACTCAGTGTTCACACTCTATGCTTAGTGCCCTTTGAGTGCATTATCTAGGAATGAACCTGGTAGAGCATCGCACACAAACGAATGCTCCACATGCGGGTTTCACATGCCACCAACTCCACATTCTCAGGCAACTTCAGCGCCACAGCCGTTTTCAGATAGCCCTCAATGCAAAGGCTCTAGATGCAAATATTGGTGCGAGAGCTAATTCAATCAAGGAAACACTGCATGTTGGTGAAGGGCATATTGAAGAAGGATCAGCCGAGTGGTTCTTGTGGGAGAACAACTCCATTTGGCTCACTAACTTCACACACCATCAGGCTTCCAAGCAGCTCTCAAGGAAACTCAGTTTTCACACTCTATGCTTAGTGCCCTTTGAGTGCATTATCTAGGAATGAACCTGGTAGAACATCCCACACAAACGAATGCTCCACATGCGGGTTTCACATGCCACCAACTCCACATTCTCAGGCAACTTCAGCGCCACAGCCGTTTCAGATAGCCCTCAATACAAAGGACCTAGACGCAAATATTGGTGCGAGAGCTAATTCAATCAAGGAAACACTGCATGTTGGTGAAGGGCATATTGAAGAAGGATCAGCCGAGTGGTTCTTGTGGGAGAACAACTCCATTTGGCTCACTAACTTCACACACCATCAGGCTTCCAAGCAGCTCTCAAGGAAACTCAGTTTTCACACTCTATGCTTAGTGCCCTTTGAGTGCATTATCTAGGAATGAACCTGGTAGAGCATTCCACACAAACGAATGCTCCACATGCGGGTTTCACATGCCACCAACTCCACATTCTCAGGCAACTTCAGCGCCACAGCCGTTTTCAGATAGCCCTCAATGCAAAGGCTCTAGACTCAAATATTGGTGTGAGAGCTAATTCAATCAAGGAAACACTGCATTTTGGTGAAGGGCATATTGAAGAAGGATCAGCCGAGTGGTTCTTGTGGGAGAACAACTCCATTTGGCTCACTAACTTCACACACCATCAGGCTTCCAAGCAGCTCTCAAGGAAACTCAGTTTTCACACTCTATGCTTAGTGCCCTTTGAGTGCCTAGGACACTGAAATGAAGCTTGGTGAGCGTCCTACACAAACGAATGCTCCACATGCGGGTTCACATGCCACCAACTCCACATTCTCAGGCAACTTCAGCGCCACAGCCGTTTTCAGATAGCCCTCAATGCAAAGGTTCTAGACGCAAATATTGGTGTGAGAGCTAATTCAATCAAGGAAACAGTGCATGTTGGTGAAGGGCATATTGAAGAAGGATCAGCCGAGTGGTTCTTTTGGGAGAACAACTCCATTTGGCTCACTAACTTCACACACCATCAGGCTTCCAAGCAGCTCTCAAGGAAACTCAGTGTTCACACTCTATGCTTAGTGCCCTTTGAGTGCATTATCTAGGAATGAACCTGGTAGAGCATCGCACACAAACGAATGCTCCACATGCGGGTTTCACATGCCACCAACTCCACATTCTCAGGCAACTTCAGCGCCACAGCCGTTTTCAGATAGCCCTCAATGCAAAGGCTCTAGATGCAAATATTGGTGCGAGAGCTAATTCAATCAAGGAAACACTGCATGTTGGTGAAGGGCATATTGAAGAAGGATCAGCCGAGTGGTTCTTGTGGGAGAACAACTCCATTTGGCTCACTAACTTCACACACCATCAGGCTTCCAAGCAGCTCTCAAGGAAACTCAGTTTTCACACTCTATGCTTAGTGCCCTTTGAGTGCATTATCTAGGAATGAACCTGGTAGAACATCCCACACAAACGAATGCTCCACATGCGGGTTTCACATGCCACCAACTCCACATTCTCAGGCAACTTCAGCGCCACAGCCGTTTTCAGATAGCCCTCAATACAAAGGACCTAGACGCAAATATTGGTGCGAGAGCTAATTCAATCAAGGAAACACTGCATGTTGGTGAAGGGCATATTGAAGAAGGATCAGCCGAGTGGTTCTTGTGGGAGAACAACTCCATTTGGCTCACTAACTTCACACACCATCAGGCTTCCAAGCAGCTCTCAAGGAAACTCAGTTTTCACACTCTATGCTTAGTGCCCTTTGAGTGCATTATCTAGGAATGAACCTGGTAGAGCATTCCACACAAACGAATGCTCCACATGCGGGTTTCACATGCCACCAACTCCACATTCTCAGGCAACTTCAGCGCCACAGCCGTTTTCAGATAGCCCTCAATGCAAAGGCTCTAGACTCAAATATTGGTGTGAGAGCTAATTCAATCAAGGAAACACTGCATTTTGGTGAAGGGCATATTGAAGAAGGATCAGCCGAGTGGTTCTTGTGGGAGAACAACTCCATTTGGCTCACTAACTTCACACACCATCAGGCTTCCAAGCAGCTCTCAAGGAAACTCAGTTTTCACACTCTATGCTTAGTGCCTTTTGAGTGCCTAGGACTGAAATGATGCTTGGTGAGCATCCCACACAAACGAATGCTCCACATGCGGGTTTCACATGCCACCAACTCCACATTCTCAGGCAACTTCAGCGCCACAGCCGTTTTCAGATAGCCCTCAATGCAAAGGCTCTAGACGCAAATATTGGTGTGAGAGCTAATTCAATCAAGGAAACACTGCATGTTGGTGAAGGGCATATTGAAGAAGGATCAGCCGAGTGGTTCTTTTGGAGAACAACTCCATTTGGCTCACTAACTTCCCACACCATCAGGCTTCCAAGCAGCTCTCCAGGAAACTCAGTTTTCACACTCTATGCTTAGTGCCCTTTGAGTGCATTATCTAGGAAAGAACCTGGTAAAGCATCCCACACAAACGAATGCTCCACATGCGGGTTTCACATGCCACCAACTCCACATTCTCAGGCAACTTCAGCGCCACAGCCGTTTTCAGATAGCCCTCAATGCAAAGGCTCTAGATGCAAATATTGGTGCGAGAGCTAATTCAATCAAGGAAACACTGCATGTTGGTGAAGGGCATATTGAAGAAGGATCAGCCGAGTGGTTCTTGTGTGAGAACAGCTCCATTTGGCTCACTAACTTCACACACCATCAGGCTTCCAAGCAGCTCTCAAGGAAACTCAGTTTTCACACTCTATGCTTAGTGCCCTTTGAGTGCATTATCTAGGAATGAACCTGGTAGAACATCCACACAAACGAATGCTCCACATGCGGGTTTCACATGCCACCAACTCCACATTCTCTGGCAACTTCAGCGCCACAGCCGTTTTCAGATAGCCCTCAATGCAAAGGCTCTAGACGCAAATATTGGTGTGAGAGCTAATTCAATCAAGGAAACACTGCATGTTGGTGAAGGGCATCTTGAAGAAGGATCAGCCGAGTGTTCTTGTGGGAGAACAACTCCATTTGGCTCACTAACTTCACACACCATCAGGCTTCCAAGCAGCTCTCAAGGAAACTCAGTTTTCACACTCTATGCTTAGTGCCCTTTGAGTGCATTATCTAGGAATGAAGCTTGGTGAGCATCCTACACAAACGAATGCTCCACATGCGGGTTTCACATGCCACCAACTCCACATTCACAGGCAACTTCAGCGCCACAGCCGTTTTCAGATAGCCCTCAATGCAAAGGCTCTAGAAGCAAATATTGGTGTGAGAGCTAATTCAATCAAGGAAACACTGCATGTTGGTGAAGGGCATATTGAAGAAGGATCAGCCGAGTGGTTCTTGTGGGAGAACAACTCCATTTGGCTCACTAACTTCACACACCATCAGGCTTCCAAGCAGCTCTCAAGGAAACTCAGTTTTCACACTCTATGCTTAGTGCCCTTTGAGTGCATTATCTAGGAAAGAACCTGGTAGAGCATCCTACACAAACGAATGCTCCACATGCGGGTTTCACATGCCACCAACTCCACATTCTCAGGCAACTTCAGCGCCACAGCCGTTTTCAGATAGCCCTCAATGCAAAGGCTCTAGACTCAAATATTGGTGTGAGAGCTGATTCAATCAAGGAAACACTGCATGTTGGTGAAGGGCATATTGAAGAAGAATCAGCCGAGTAGTTCTTGTGGGAGAACAACTCCATTTGGCTCACTAACTTCACACACCATCAGGCTTCCAAGCAGCTCTCAAGGAAACTCAGTTTTCACACTCTATGCTTAGTGCCCTTTGAGTGCCAAGGACTGAAATGAAGCATGGTGAGCATTCCACACAAACGAATGCTCCACATGCGGGTTTCACATGCCACCAACTCCACATTCTCAGGCAACTTCAGCGCCACAGCCGTTTTCAGATAGCCCTCAATGCAAAGGCTCTAGACGCAAATATTTGTGTGAGAGCTAATTCAATCAAGGAAACTCTGCATGTTGGTGAAGAGCATATTGAAGAATCATCAGCCGAGTGGTTCTTGTGGGAGAACAACTCCATTTGGCTCACTAACTTCACACACCATCAGGCTTCCAAGCAGCTCTCAAGGAAACTCAGTTTTCACACTCTATGCTTAGTGCCCTTTGAGTGCATTATCTAGGAAAGAACCTGGTAGAGCATCCTACACAAACGAATGCTCCACATGCGGGTTTCACATGCCACCAACTCCACATTCTCAGGCAACTTCAGCGCCACAGCCGTTTTCAGATAGCCCTCAATGCAAAGGACCTAGACGCAAATATTGGTGCGAGAGCTAATTCAATCAAGGAAACACTGCATGTTGGTGAAGGGCATATTGAAGAAGGATCAGCCGAGTGGTTCTTGTGGGAGAACAACTCCATTTGGCTCACTAACTTCACACACCATCAGGCTTCCAAGCAGCTCTCAAGGAAACTCAGTTTTCACACTCTATGCTTAGTGCCCTTTGAGTGCCTAGGACTGAAAGGAAGCTTGGTGAGCATCCTACACAAACGAATGCTCCACATGCGGGTTTCACATGCCACCAACTCCACATTCACTGGCAACTTCAGCGCCACAGCCGTTTTCAGATAGCCCTCAATGCAAAGGCTCTAGACGCAAATATTGGTGTGAGAGCTAATTCAATCAAGGAAACACTGCATGTTGGTGAAGGGCATATTGAAGAAGGATCAGCCGAGTGGTTCTTGTGGGAGAACAACTCCATTTGGCTCACTAACTTCACACACCATCAGGCTTCCAAGCAGCTCTCAAGGAAACTCAGTTTTCACACTCTATGCTTAGTGCCCTTTGAGTGCCTAGGACTGAAATGAACCTGGTGAGCATCCCACACAAACGAATGCTCCACATGCGGGTTTCACATGCCACCAACTCCACATTCTCAGGCAACTTCAGCGCCACAGCCGTTTTCAGATAGCCCTCAATGCAAAGGACCTAGACGCAAATATTGTGTGAGAGCTGATTCAATCAAGGAAACACTGCATGTTGGTGAAGGGCATATTGAAGAAGGATCAGCCGAGTGGTTCTTGTGGAGAACAACTCCATTTGGCTCACTAACTTCACACACCATCAGGCTTCCAAGCAGCTCTCAAGGAAACTCAGTTTTCACACTCTATGCTTAGTGCCCTTTGAGTGCCTAGGACTGAAATGAAGCTTGGTGAGCAGCCTACACAAACGAATGCTCCACATGCGGGTTTCACATGCCACCAACTCCACATTCTCAGGCAACTTCAGCGCCAAAGCCGTTTTCAGATAGCCATCAATGCAAAGGCTCTAGACGCAAATATTGGTATGAGAGCTAATTCAATCAAGGAAACACTGCATGTTGGTGAAGGGCATATTGAAAAAGGATCAGCCGAGTGGTTCTTGTGGGAGAACAACTCCATTTGGCTCACTAACTTCACACACCATCAGGCTTCCAAGCAGCTCTCAAGGAAACTCAGTTTTCACACTCTATGCTTAGTGCCCTTTGATTGCATTATCTAGGAATGAAGCTTGGTGAGCAGCCTACACAAACGAATGCTCCACATGCGGGTTTCACATGCCACCAACTCCACATTCTCAGGCAACTTCAGCGCCACAGCCGTTTTCAGATAGCCCTCAATGCAAAGGCTCTAGACGCAAATATTGGTGTGAGAGCTAATTCAATCAAGGAAACACTGCATGTTGGTGAAGGGCATATTGAAGAAGGATCAGCCGAGTGGTTCTTGTGGGAGAACAACTCCATTTGGCTCACTAACTTCACACACCATCAGGCTTCCAAGCAGCTCTCAAGGAAACTCAGTTTTCACACTCTATGCTTAGTGCCCTTTGAGTGCATTATCTAGGAATGAAATTGGTAGAGCATCCCACACAAACGAATGCTCCACATGCGGGTTTCACATGCCACCAACTCCATATTCGCAGGCAACTTCAGCGCCACAGCCGTTTTCAGATAGCCCTCAATGCAAAGGCTCTAGACGCAAATAATGGTGTGAGAGCTAATTCAATCAAGGAAACACTGCATGTTGGTGAAGGGCATATTGAAGAAGGATCAGCCGAGTATTTCTTGTGGGAGAACAACTCCATTTGGCTCACTAACTTCACACACCATCAGGCTTCCAAGCAGCTCTCAAGGAAACTCAGTTTTCACACTCTATGCTTAGTGCCCTTTGAGTGCATTATCTAGGAATGAAGCTTGGTGAGCATCCTACACAAACGAATGCTCCACATGTGGGTTTCACATGCCACCAACTCCACATTCTCAGGCAACTTCAGCGCCACAGCCGTTTTCAGATAGCCCTCAATGCAAAGGCTCTAGACGCAAATATTGGTGTGAGAGCTAATTCAATCAAGGAAACACTGCATGTTGGTGAAGGGCATCTTGAAGAAGGATCAGCCGAGTGGTTCTTGTGGGAGAACAACTCCATTTGGCTCACTAACTTCACACACCATCAGGCTTCCAAGCAGCTCTCAAGGAAACTCAGTTTTCACACTCTATGCTTAGTGCCCTTTGAGTGCATTATCTAGGAATGAAATTGGTAGAGCATCCCACACAAACGAATGCTCCACATGCGGGTTTCACATGCCACCAACTCCATATTCGCAGGCAACTTCAGCGCCACAGCCGTTTTCAGATAGCCCTCAATGCAAAGGCTCTAGACGCAAATAATGGTGTGAGAGCTAATTCAATCAAGGAAACACTGCATGTTGGTGAAGGGCATATTGAAGAAGGATCAGCCGAGTATTTCTTGTGGGAGAACAACTCCATTTGGCTCACTAACTTCACACACCATCAGGCTTCCAAGCAGCTCTCAAGGAAACTCAGTTTTCACACTCTATGCTTAGTGCCCTTTGAGTGCCTAAGACTGAAATGAAGCTTGGTGAGCAGCCTACACAAACGAATGCTCCACATGCGGGTTTCACATGCCACCAACTCCACATTCTCAGGCAACTTCAGCGCCACAGCCGTTTTCAGATAGCCCTCAATGCAAAGGCTCTAGACGCAAATATTGGTGTGAGAGCTAATTCAATCAAGGAAACTCTGCATGTTGGTGAAGAGCATATTGAAGAATCATCAGCCGAGTGGTTCTTGTGGGAGAACAACTCCATTTGGCTCACTAACTTCACACACCATCAGGCTTCCAAGCAGCTCTCAAGGAAACTCAGTTTTCACACTCTATGCTTAGTGCCCTTTGAGTGCATTATCTAGGAAAGAACCTGGTAGAGCATCCTACACAAACGAATGCTCCACATGCGGGTTTCACATGCCACCAACTCCACATTCTCAGGCAACTTCAGCGCCACAGCCGTTTTCAGATAGCCCTCAATGCAAAGGACCTAGACGCAAATATTGGTGCGAGAGCTAATTCAATCAAGGAAACACTGCATGTTGGTGAAGGGCATATTGAAGAAGGATCAGCCGAGTGGTTCTTGTGGGAGAACAACTCCATTTGGCTCACTAACTTCACACACCATCAGGCTTCCAAGCAGCTCTCAAGGAAACTCAGTTTTCACACTCTATGCTTAGTGCCCTTTGAGTGCCTAGGACTGAAAGGAAGCTTGGTGAGCATCCTACACAAACGAATGCTCCACATGCGGGTTTCACATGCCACCAACTCCACATTCACTGGCAACTTCAGCGCCACAGCCGTTTTCAGATAGCCCTCAATGCAAAGGCTCTAGACGCAAATATTGGTGTGAGAGCTAATTCAATCAAGGAAACACTGCATGTTGGTGAAGGGCATATTGAAGAAGCATCAGCCGAGTGGTTCTTGTGGGAGAACAACTCCATTTGGCTCACTAACTTCACACACCATCAGGCTTCCAAGCAGCTCTCAAGGAAACTCAGTTTTCACACTCTATGCTTAGTGCCCTTTGAGTGCCTAGGACTGAAATGAACCTGGTGAGCATCCCACACAAACGAATGCTCCACATGCGGGTTTCACATGCCACCAACTCCACATTCTCAGGCAACTTCAGCGCCACAGCCGTTTTCAGATAGCCCTCAATGCAAAGGACCTAGACGCAAATATTGGTGTGAGAGCTGATTCAATCAAGGAAACACTGCATGTTGGTGAAGGGCATATTGAAGAAGGATCAGCCGAGTGGTTCTTGTGGGAGAACAACTCCATTTGGCTCACTAACTTCACACACCATCAGGCTTCCAAGCAGCTCTCAAGGAAACTCAGTTTTCACACTCTATGCTTAGTGCCCTTTGAGTGCCTAGGACTGAAATGAAGCTTGGTGAGCAGCCTACACAAACGAATGCTCCACATGCGGGTTTCACATGCCACCAACTCCACATTCTCAGGCAACTTCAGCGCCAAAGCCGTTTTCAGATAGCCCTCAATGCAAAGGCTCTAGACGCAAATATTGGTATGAGAGCTAATTCAATCAAGGAAACACTGCATGTTGGTGAAGGGCATATTGAAAAAGGATCAGCCGAGTGGTTCTTGTGGGAGAACAACTCCATTTGGCTCACTAACTTCACACACCATCAGGCTTCCAAGCAGCTCTCAAGGAAACTCAGTTTTCACACTCTATGCTTAGTGCCCTTTGAGTGCATTATCTAGGAATGAAGCTTGGTGAGCATCCTACACAAACGAATGCTCCACATGCGGGTTTCACATGCCACCAACTCCACATTCGCAGGCAACTTCAGCGCCACAGCCGTTTTCAGATAGCCCTCAATGCAAAGGCTCTAGACGCAAATATTGGTGTGAGAGCTAATTCAATCAAGGAAACACTGCATGTTGGTGAAGGGCATATTGAAGAAGGATCAGCCGAGTGGTTCTTGTGGGAGAACAACTCCATTTGGCTCACTAACTTCACACACCATCAGGCTTCCAAGCAGCTCTCAAGGAAACTCAGTTTTCACACTCTATGCTTAGTGCCCTTTGAGTGCATTATCTAGGAATGAAATTGGTAGAGCATCCCACACAAACGAATGCTCCACATGCGGGTTTAACATGCCACCAACTCCATATTCGCAGGCAACTTCAGCGCCACAGCCGTTTTCAGATAGCCCTCAATGCAAAGGCTCTAGACGCAAATATTGGTGTGAGAGCTAATTCAATCAAGGAAACACTGCATGTTGGTGAAGGGCATCTTGAAGAAGGATCAGCCGAGTGGTTCTTGTGGGAGAACAACTCCATTTGGCTCACTAACTTCACACACCATCAGGCTTCCAAGCAGCTCTCAAGGAAACTCAGTTTTCACACTCTATGCTTAGTGCCCTTTGAGTGCATTATCTAGGAAAGAACCTGGTTGAGCATCCCACACAAACGAATGCTCCACATGCGGGTTTCACATGCCACCAACTCCATATTCGCAGGCAACTTCAGCGCCACAGCCGTTTTCAGATAGCCCTCAATGCAAAGGCTCTAGACGCAAATAATGGTGTGAGAGCTAATTCAATCAAGGAAACACTGCATGTTGGTGAAGGGCATATTGAAGAAGGATCAGCCGAGTATTTCTTGTGGGAGAACAACTCCATTTGGCTCACTAACTTCACACACCATCAGGCTTCCAAGCAGCTCTCAAGGAAACTCAGTTTTCACACTCTATGCTTAGTGCCCTTTGAGTGCCTAGGACTGAAATGAAGCTTGGTGAGCAGCCTACACAAACGAATGCTCCACATGCGGGTTTCACATGCCACCAACTCCACATTCTCAGGCAACTTCAGCGCCAAAGCCGTTTTGAGATAGCCCTCAATGCAAAGGCTCTAGACGCAAATATTGGTGTGAGAGCTAATTCAATCAAGGAAACACTGCATGTTGGTGAAGGGCATATTGAAGAAGGATCAGCCGAGTGGTTCTTGTGGGAGAACAACTCCATTTGGCTCACTAACTTCACACACCATCAGGCTTCCAAGCAGCTCTCAAGGAAACTCAGTTTTCACACTCTATGCTTAGTGCCCTTTGAGTGCATTATCTAGGAATGAAGCTTGGTGAGCATCCTACACAAACGAATGCTCCACATGCGGGTTTCACATGCCACCAACTCCACATTCTCAGGCAACTTCAGCGCCACAGCCGTTTTCAGATAGCCCTCAATGCAAAGGCTCTAGACGCAAATATTGGTGTGAGAGCTAATTCAATCAAGGAAACACTGCATGTTGGTGAAGGGCATATTGAAGAAGCATCAGCCGAGTGGTTCTTGTGGGAGAACAACTCCATTTGGCTCACTAACTTCACACACCATCAGGCTTCCAAGCAGCTCTCAAGGAAACTCAGTTTTCACACTCTATGATTAGTGCCCTTTGAGTGCCTAGGACTGAAATGAAGCTTGGTGAGCATCCTACACAAACGAATGCTCCACATGCGGGTTTCACATGCCACCAACTCCACATTCTCAGGCAACTTCAGCGCCACAGCCGTTTTCAGATAGCCCTCAATGCAAAGGCTCTAGACTCAAATATTGGTGTGAGAGCTGATTCAATCAAGGAAACACTGCATGTTGGTGAAGGGCATATTGAAGAAGGAACAGCCGAGTGGTTCTTGTGGGAGAACAACTCCATTTGGCTCACTAACTTCACACACCATCAGGCTTCCAAGCAGCTCTCAAGGAAACTCAGTTTTCACACTCTATGCTTAGTGCCCTTTGAGTGCATTATCTAGGAATGAACCTGGGTGAGCATCCCACACAAACGAATGCTCCACATGCGGGTTTCACATGCCACCAACTCCACATTCTCAGGCAACTTCAGCGCCACAGCCGTTTTCAGATAGCCCTCAATGCAAAGGCTCTAGACGCAAATATTGGTGTGAGAGCTAATTCAATCAAGGAAACACTGCATGTTGGTGAAGAGCATATTGAAGAAGCATCAGCCGTGTGGTTCTTGTGGGAGAACAACTCCATTTGGCTCACTAACTTCACACACCATCAGGCTTCCAAGCAGCTCTCGAGGAAACTCAGTTTTCACACTCTATGCTTAGTGCCCTTTGAGTGCATTATCTAAGAATGAACCTGGGTGAGTATCCCACACAAACGAATGCTCCACATGCGGGTTTCACATGCCACCAACTCCACATTCCCTGGCAACTTCAGCGCCACAGCCGTTTTCAGATAGCCCTCAATGCAAAGGCTCTAGACGCAAATATTGGTGTGAGAGCTAATTCAATCAAGGAAACACTGCATGTTGGTGAAGGGCATATTGAAGAAGGATCAGCCGAGTGGTTCTTGTGGGAGAACAACTCCATTTGGCTCACTAACTTCACACACCATCAGGCTTCCAAGCAGCTATCCAGGAAACTCAGTTTTCACACTCTATGCTTAGTGCCCTTGGAGTGCCTAGGAGTGAAATGAAGCTTGGTGAGCATCCCACACAAACGAATGCTCCACATGCGGGTTTCACATGCCACCAACTCCACATTCTCAGGCAACTTCAGCGCCACAACCGTTTTCAGATAGCCCTCAATGCAAAGGCTCTAGACTCAAATATTGGTGTGAGCGCTAATTCAATCAAGGAAACGAAACACTGCATGTTGGTGAAGGGCATATTGAAGAAGGATCAGCCGAGTGGTTCTTTTGGGAGAACAACTCCATTTGGCTCACTAACTTCACACACCATCAGGCTTCCAAGCAGCTCTCCAGGAAACTCAGTTTTCACACTCTATGCTTAGTGCCCTTTGAGTGCATTATCTAGGAAAGAACCTGGTAGAGCATCCCACACAAACGAATGCTCCACATGCGGGTTTCACATGCCACCAACTCCACATTCTCAGGCAACTTCAGCGCCACAGCCGTTTTCAGATAGCCCTCAATGCAAAGGCTCTAGACGCAAATATTGGTGCGAGAGCTAAATCAATCAAGGAAACACTGCATGTTGGTGAAGGGCATATTGAAGAAGGATCAGCCGAGTGGTTCTTGTGTGAGAACAGCTCCATTTGGCTCACTAACTTCACACACCATCAGGCTTCCAAGCAGCTCTCAAGGAAACTCAGTTTTCACACTCTATGCTTAGTGCCCTTTGAGTGCATTATCTAGGAATGAACCTGGTAGAGCATCCCACACAAACGAATGCTCCACATGCGGGTTTCACATGCCACCAACTCCACATTCTCAGGCAACTTCAGCGCCACAGCCGTTTTCAGATAGCCCTCAATGCAAAGGCTCTAGACGCAAATATTGGTGTGAGAGCTAATCCAATCAAAGAAACACTGCATGTTGGTGAAGGGCATATTGAAGAAGGATCAGCCGAGTGGTTCTTGTGGGAGAACAACTCTATTTGGCTCACTAACTTCACACACCATCAGGCTTCCAAGCAGCTCTCAAGGAAACTCAGTTTTCACACTCTATGCTTAGTGCCCTTTGAGTGCCTAGGACTGAAATGAAGCTTGGTGAGTATCCTACACAAACGAATGCTCCACATGCGGGTTTCACATGCCACCAACTCCACATTCTCAGGCAACTTCAGCGCCACATCCGTTTTCAGATAGCCCTCAATGCAAAGGCTCTAGACGCAAATATTGGTGTGAGAGCTAATTCAATCAAGGAAACACTGCATGTTGGTGAAGGGCATATTGAAGAAGGATCAGCCGAGTGGTTCTTGTGGGAGAACAACTCCATTTGGCTCACTAACTTCACACACCATCAGGCTTCCAAGCAGCTCTCAAGGAAACTCAGTTTTCACACTCTATGCTTAGTGCCTTTGAGTGCATTATCTAGGAAAGAAACTGGTAGAGCATCCTACACAAACGAATGCTCCACATGCTGGTTTCACATGCCACCAACTCCACATTCTCAGGCAACTTCAACGCCACAGCCGTTTTCAGATAGCCCTCAATGCAAAGGCTCTAGACTCAAATATTGGTATGAGAGCTGATTCAATCAAGGAAACACTGCATGTTGGTGAAGGGCATATTGAAGAAGGATCAGCCGAGTGGTTCTTTTGGGAGAACAACTCCATTTGGCTCACTAACTTCACACACCATCAGGCTTCCAAGAAGCTCTCAAGGAAACCCAGTTTTCACACTCTATGCTTAGTGCCCTTTGAGTGCATTATCTAGGAATGAAGCTTGGTGAGCATCCTACACAAACGAATGCTCCACATGCGGGTTTCACATGCCACCAACTCCACATTCTCAGGCAACTTCAGCGCCACAGCCGTTTTCAGATAGATAGCCCTCAATGCAAAGGACCTAGACGCAAATATTGGTGCGAGAGCTAATTCAATCAAGAAAACACTGCATGTTGGTGAAGGGCATATTGAAGAAGGATCAGCCGAGTGGTTCTTGTGGGAGAACAACTCCATTTGGCTCACTAACTTCACACACCATCAGGCTTCCAAGTAGCTCTCAAGGAAACTCAGTTTTCACACTCTATGCTTAGTGCCCTTTGAGTGCATTATCTAGGAATGAACCTGGTAGAGCATCGTACACAAACGAATGCTCCACATGCGGGTTTCACATGCCACCAACTCCACATTCCCTGGCAACTTCAGCGCCACAGCCGTTTTCAGATAGCCCTCAATGCAAAGGCTCTAGACGCAAATATTGGTGTGAGAGCTAATTCAATCAAGGAAACACTGCATGTTGGTGAAGGGCATCTTGAAGAAGGATCAGCCGAGTGGTTCTTGTGGGAGAACAACTCCATTTGGCTCACTAACTTCACACACCATCAGGCTTCCAAGCAGCTCTCAAGGAAACTCAGTTTTCACACTCTATGCTTAGTGCCCTTTGAGTGCATTATCTAGGAATGAACCTGGACGAGCATCCCACACAAACGAATGCTCCACATGCGGGTTTCACATGCCACCAACTCCACATTCTCAGGCAACTTCAGCGCCACAGCCGTTTTCAGATAGCCCTCAATGCAAAGGACCTAGACGCAAATATTGGTGTGAGAGCTAATTCAATCAAGGAAATGTTGCATGTTGGTGAAGGGCATATTGAAGAAGAATCAGCCGAGTGGTTCTTGTGGGAGAACAACTCCATTTGGCTCACTAACTTCACACACCATCAGGCTTCCAAGCAGCTCTCAAGGAAACTCAGTTTTCACACTCTATGCTTAGTGCCCTTTGAGTGCATTATCTAGGAATGAAGCTTGGTGAGCATCCTACACAAACGAATGCTCCACATGCGGGTTTCACATGCCACCAACTCCACATTCTCAGGCAACTTCAGCGCCACAGCCGTTTTCAGATAGCCCTCAATGCAAAGGCTCTAGACGCAAATATTGGTGTGAGAGCTAATTCAATCAAGGAAACACTGCATGTTGGTGAAGGGCATATTGAAGAAGCATCAGCCGAGTGGTTCTTGTGGGAGAACAACTCCATTTGGCTCACTAACTTCACACACCATCAGGCTTCCAAGCAGCTCTCAAGGAAACTCAGTTTTCACACTCTATGCTTAGTGCCCTTTGAGTGCATTATCTAGGAATGAACCTGGTAGAGCATCCTACACAAACGAATGCTCCACATGCGGGTTTCACATGCCACCAACTCCACATTCCCTGGCAACTTCAGCGCCACAGCCGTTTTCAGATAGCCCTCAATGCAAAGGCTCTAGACGCAAATATTGGTGTGAGAGCTAATTCAATCAAGGAAACACTGCATGTTGGTGAAGGGCATATTGAAGAAGCATCAGCCGAGTGGTTCTTGTGGGAGAACAACTCCATTTGGCTCACTAACTTCACACACCATCAGGCTTCCAAGCAGCTCTCAAGGAAACTCAGTTTTCACACTCTATGATTAGTGCCCTTTGAGTGCCTAGGACTGAAATGAAGCTTGGTGAGCATCCTACACAAACGAATGCTCCACATGCGGGTTTCACATGCCACCAACTCCACATTCTCAGGCAACTTCAGCGACGCAGCCGTTTTCAGATAGCCCTCAATGCAAAGGCTCTAGACGCAAATATTGTTGCGAAAATCTAATTCAATCAAGGAAACACTGCATGTTGGTGAAGGGCATATTGAAGAAGGATCAGCCGAGTGGTTCTTGTGGGAGAACAACTCCATTTGGCTCACTAACTTCACACACCATCAGGCTTCCAAGCAGCTCTCAAGGAAACTCAGTTTTCACACTCTATGCTTAGTGCCCTTTGAGTGCCTAGGACTGAAATGAAGCTTGGTGAGCAGCCTACACAAACGAATGCTCCACATGCGGGTTTCACATGCCACCAACTCCACATTCTCAGGCAACTTCAGCGCCACAGCCGTTTTCAGATAGCCCTCAATGCAAAGGACCTAGACGCAAATATTGGTGTGAGAGCTAATTCAATCAAGGAAACACTGCATGTTGGTGAAGGGCATATTGAAGAAGGATCAGCCGAGTGGTTCTTGTGGGAGAACAACTCCATTTGGCTCACTAACTTCACACACCATCAGGCTTCCAAGCAGCTCTCAAGGAAACTCAGTTTTCACACTCTATGATTAGTGCCCTTTGAGTGCCTAGGACTGAAATGAAGCTTGGTGAGCATCCTACACAAACGAATGCTCCACATGCGGGTTTCACATGCCACCAACTCCACATTCTCAGGCAACTTCAGCGACGCAGCCGTTTTCAGATAGCCCTCAATGCAAAGGCTCTAGACGCAAATATTGTTGCGAAAATCTAATTCAATCAAGGAAACACTGCATGTTGGTGAAGGGCATATTGAAGAAGGATCAGCCGAGTGGTTCTTGTGGGAGAACAACTCCATTTGGCTCACTAACTTCACACACCATCAGGCTTCCAAGCAGCTCTCAAGGAAACTCAGTTTTCACACTCTATGCTTAGTGCCCTTTGAGTGCCTAGGACTGAAATGAAGCTTGGTGAGCAGCCTACACAAACGAATGCTCCACATGCGGGTTTCACATGCCACCAACTCCACATTCTCAGGCAACTTCAGCGCCACAGCCGTTTTCAGATAGCCCTCAATGCAAAGGACCTAGACGCAAATATTGGTGTGAGAGCTAATTCAATCAAGGAAACACTGCATGTTGGTGAAGGGCATATTGAAGAAGGATCAGCCGAGTGGTTCTTGTGGGAGAACAACTCCATTTGGCTCACTAACTTCACACACCATCAGGCTTCCAAGCAGCTCTCAAGGAAACTCAGTTTTCACACTCTATGCTTAGTGCCCTTTGAGTGCATTATCTAGGAATGAACCTGGTAGAGCATCCCACACAAACGATTGCTCCACATGCGGGTTTCACATGCCACCAACTCCACATTCCCTGGCAACTTCAGCGCCACAGCCGTTTTCAGATAGCCCTCAATGCAAAGGCTCTAGACGCAAATATTGGTGTGAGAGCTAATTCAATCAAGGAAACACTGCATGTTGGTGAAGAGCATATTGAAGAAGCATCAGCCGAGTGGTTCTTGTGGGAGAACAACTCCATTTGGCTCACTAACTTCACACACCATCAGGCTTCCAAGCAGCTCTCAAGGAAACTCAGTTTTCACACTCTATGCTTAGTGCCCTTTGAGTGCCTAGGACTGAAATGAAGCTTGGTGAGCATCCCACACAAACGAATGCTCCACATGCGGGTTTCACATGCCAACAACTCCACATTCTCAGGCAACTTCAGCGCCACAGCCGTTTTCAGATAGCCCTCAATTTAAAGGCTCTAGACGCAAATATTGGTGTGAGAGCTAATTCAATCAAGGAAACACTGCATGTTGGTGAAGGGCATATTGAAGAAGGATCAGCCGAGTGGTTCTTGTGGGAGAACAACTCCATTTGGCTCACTAACTTCACACACCATCAGGCTTCCAAGCAGCTCTCCAGGAAACTCAGTTTTCACACTCTATGCTTAGTGCCCTTTGAGTGCATTATCTAAGAATGAACCTGGGTGAGTATCCCACACAAACGAATGCTCCACATGCGGGTTTCACATGCCACCAACTCCACATTCTCAGGCAACTTCAGCGCCACAGCCGTTTTCAGATAGCCCTCAATGCAAAGGCTCTAGACGCAAATATTGGTGTGAGAGCTAATTCAATCAAGGAAACACTGCATGTTGGTGAAGGGCATATTGAAGAAGGATCAGCCGAGTGGTTCTTGTGGGAGAACAACTCCATTTGGCTCACTAACTTCACACACCATCAGGCTTCCAAGCAGCTCTCAAGGAAACTCAGTTTTCACACTCTATGCTTAGTGCCCTTTGAGTGCCTAGGACTGAAATGAAGCTTGGTGAGCAGCCTACACAAACGAATGCTCCACATGCGGGTTTCACATGCCACCAACTCCACATTCTCAGGCAACTTCAGCGCCACAGCCGTTTTCAGATAGCCCTCAATGCAAAGGACCTAGACGCAAATATTGGTGTGAGAGCTAATTCAATCAAGGAAACACTGCATGTTGGTGAAGGGCATATTGAAGAAGGATCAGCCGAGTGGTTCTTGTGGGAGAACAACTCCATTTGGCTCACTAACTTCACACACCATCAGGCTTCCAAGCAGCTCTCAAGGAAACTCAGTTTTCACACTCTATGCTTAGTGCCCTTTGAGTGCATTATCTAGGAAAGAAAATGGTAGAGCATTCCACACAAACGAATGCTCCACATGCGGGTTTCACATGCCACCAACTCCACATTCTCAGGCAACTTCAGCGCCACAGCCGTTTTCAGATAGCCCTCAATGCAAAGGCTCTAGACTCAAATATTGGTGTGAGAGCTAATTCAATCAAGGAAACACTGCATGTTGGTGAAGGGCATATTGAAGAAGGATCAGCCGAGTGGTTCTTTTGGGAGAACAACTCCATTTGGCTCACTAACTTCACACACCATCAGGCTTCCAAGCAGCTCTCCAGGAAACTCAGTTTTCACACTCTATGCTTAGTGCCCTTGGAGTGCATTATCTAGGAAAGAACCTGGTAGAGCATCCCACACAAACGAATGCTCCACATGCGGGTTTCACATGCCACCAACTCCACATTCTCAGGCAACTTCAGCGCCACAACCGTTTTCAGGTAGCCCTCAATGCAAAGGCTCTAGACTCAAATATTGGTGTGAGAGCAAATTCAATCAAGGAAACACTGCATGTTGGTGAAGGGCATATTGAAGAAGGATCAGCCGAGTGGTTCTTGTGGGAGAACAACTCCATTTGGCTCACTAACTTCACACACCATCAGGCTTCCAAGCAGCTCTCCAGGAAACTCAGTTTTCACACTCTATGCTTAGTGCCCTTTGAGTGCATTATCTAGGAAAGAACCTGGTAGAGCATCCCACACAAACGAATGCTCCACATGAGGGTTTCACATGCCACCAACTCCACATTCTCAGGCAACTTCAGCGCCAAAGCCGTTTTCAGATAGCCCTCAATGCAAAGGCTCTAGACGCAAATATTGGTGTGAGAGCTAAATCAATCAAGGAAACACTGCATGTTGGTGAAGGGCATATTGAAGAAGGATCAGCCGAGTGGTTCTTGTGTGAGAACAGTTCCATTTGGCTCACTAACTTCACACACCATCAGGCTTCCAAGCAGCTCTCAAGGAAACTCAGTTTTCACACTCTATGATTAGTGCCCTTTGAGTGCATTATCTAGGAATGAACCTGGTAGAGCATCCCACACAAACGAATGCTCCACAAGCGGGTTTCACATGCCACCAACTCCACATTCTCAGGCAACTTCAGCGCCACAGCCGTTTTCAGATAGCCCTCAATGCAAAGGCTCTAGACGCAAATATTGGTGTGAGAGCTAATTCAATCAAAGAAACACTGCATGTTGGTGAAGGGCATATTGAAGAAGGATCAGCCGAGTGGTTCTTGTGGGAGAACAACTCTATTTGGCTCACTAACTTCACACACCATCAGGCTTCCAAGCAGCTCTCAAGGAAACTCAGTTTTCACACTCTATGCTTAGTGCCCTTTGAGTGCCTAGGACTGAAATGAAGCTTGGTGAGTATCCTACACAAACGAATGCTCCACATGCGGGTTTCACATGCCACCAACTCCACATTCACAGGCAACTTCAGCGCCACATCCGTTTTCAGATAGCCCTCAATGCAAAGGCTCTAGACGCAAATATTGGTGTGAGAGCTAATTCAATCAAGGAAACACTGCATGTTGGTGAAGGGCATATTGAAGAAGGATCAGCCGAGTGGTTCTTGTGGGAGAACAACTCCATTTGGCTCACTAACTTCACACACCATCAGGCTTCCAAGCAGCTCTCAAGGAAACTCAGTTTTCACACTCTATGCTTAGTGCCCTTTGAGTGCATTATCTAGGAATGAACCTGGTAGAGCATCCCACACAAACGATTGCTCCACATGCGGGTTTCACATGCCACCAACTCCACATTCCCTGGCAACTTCAGCGCCACAGCCGTTTTCAGATAGCCCTCAATGCAAAGGCTCTAGACGCAAATATTGGTGTGAGAGCTAATTCAATCAAGGAAACACTGCATGTTGGTGAAGGGCATATTGAAGAAGGATCAGCCGAGTGGTTCTTTTGGGAGAACAACTCCATTTGGCTCACTAACTTCACACACCATCAGGCTTCCAAGCAGCTCTCAAGGAAACTCAGTTTTCACACTCTATGATTAGTGCCCTTTGAGTGCATTATCTAGGAATGAAGCTTGGTGAGCATCCTACACAAACGAATGCTCCACATGCGGGTTTCACATGCCACCAACTCCACATTCTCAGGCAACTTCAGCGCCACAGCCGTTTTCAGATAGCCCTCAATGCAAAGGACCTAGACGCAAATATTGGTGTGAGAGCTAATTCAATCAAGGAAACACTGCATGTTGGTGAAGGGCATATTGAAGAAGGATCAGCCGAGTGGTTCTTGTGGGAGAACAACTCCATTTGGCTCACTAACTTCACACACCATCAGGCTTCCAAGCAGCTCTCAAGGAAACTCAGTTTTCACACTCTATGCTTAGTGCCCTTTGAGTGCATTATCTAGGAATGAACCTGGTAGAGCATCCTACACAAACGAATGCTCCACATGCGGGTTTCACATGCCACCAACTCCACATTCCCTGGCAACTTCAGCGCCACAGCCGTTTTCAGATAGCCCTCAATGCAAAGGCTCTAGACGCAAATATTGGTGTGAGAGCTAATTCAATCAAGGAAACACTGCATGTTGGTGAAGGGCATCTTGAAGAAGGATCAGCCGAGTGGTTCTTGTGGGAGAACAACTCCATTTGGCTCACTAACTTCACACACCATCAGGCTTCCAAGCAGCTCTCAAGGAAACTCAGTTTTCACACTCTATGCTTAGTGCCCTTTGAGTGCCTAGGACTGAAATGAAGCTTGGTGAGCAGCCTACACAAACGAATGCTCCACATGCGGGTTTCACATGCCACCAACTCCACATTCACAGGCAACTTCAGCGCCACAGCCGTTTTCAGATAGCCCTCAATGCAAAGGCTCTAGACGCAAATATTGGTGTGAGAGCTAATTCAATCAAGGAAACACTGCATGTTGGTGAAGGGCATATTGAAGAAGGATCAGCCGAGTGGTTCTTGTGGGAGAACAACTCCATTTGGCTCACTAACTTCACACACCATCAGGCTTCCAAGCAGCTCTCAAGGAAACTCAGTTTTCACACTCTATGCTTAGTGCCCTTTGAGTGCATTATCTAGGAATGAACCTGGACGAGCATCCCACACAAACGAATGCTCCACATGCGGGTTTCACATGCCACCAACTCCACATTCTCAGGCAACTTCAGCGCCACAGCCATTTTCAGATAGCCCTCAATGCAAAGGCTCTAGACGCAAATATTGGTGTGAGAGCTAATTCAATCAAAGAAACACTGCATGTTGGTGAAGGGCATATTGAAGAAGGATCAGCCGAGTGGTTCTTGTGGGAGAACAACTCTATTTGGCTCACTAACTTCACACACCATCAGGCTTCCAAGCAGCTCTCAAGGAAACTCAGTTTTCACACTCTATGCTTAGTGCCCTTTGAGTGCCTAGGACTGAAATGAAGCTTGGTGAGTATCCTACACAAACGAATGCTCCACATGCGGGTTTCACATGCCACCAACTCCACATTCTCAGGCAACTTCAGCGCCACAGCCGTTTTCAGATAGCCCTCAATGCAAAGGCTCTAGACGCAAATATTGGTGTGAGAGCTAATTCAATCAAAGAAACACTGCATGTTGGTGAAGGGCATATTGAAGAAGGATCAGCCGAGTGGTTCTTGTGGGAGCACAACTCCATTTGGCTCACTAACTTCACACACCATCAGGCTTCCAAGCAGCTCTCAAGGAAACTCAGTTTTCACACTCTATGATTAGTGCCCTTTGAGTGCATTATCTAGGAATGAAGCTTGGTGAGCATCCTACACAAACGAATGCTCCACATGCGGGTTTCACATGCCACCAACTCCACATTCTCAGGCAACTTCAGCGCCACAGCCGTTTTCAGATAGCCCTCAATGCAAAGGACCTAGACGCAAATATTGGTGCGAGAATCTAATTCAATCAAGGAAACACTGCATGTTGGTGAAGGGCATATTGAAGAAGGATCAGCCGAGTGGTTCTTGTGGGAGAACAACTCCATTTGGCTCACTAACTTCACACACCATCAGGCTTCCAAGCAGCTCTCAAGGAAACTCAGTTTTCACACTCTATGCTTAGTGCCCTTTGAGTGCATTATCTAGGAATGAACCTGGTAGAGCATCCTACACAAACGAATGCTCCACATGCGGGTTTCACATGCCACCAACTCCACATTCCCTGGCAACTTCAGCGCCACAGCCGTTTTCAGATAGCCCTCAATGCAAAGGCTCTAGACGCAAATATTGGTGTGAGAGCTAATTCAATCAAGGAAACACTGCATGTTGGTGAAGGGCATATTGAAGAAGCATCAGCCGAGTGGTTCTTGTGGGAGAACAACTCCATTTGGCTCACTAACTTCACACACCATCAGGCTTCCAAGCAGCTCTCAAGGAAACTCAGTTTTCACACTCTATGATTAGTGCCCTTTGAGTGCCTAGGACTGAAATGAAGCTTGGTGAGCATCCTACACAAACGAATGCTCCACATGCGGGTTTCACATGCCACCAACTCCACATTCTCAGGCAACTTCAGCGACGCAGCCGTTTTCAGATAGCCCTCAATGCAAAGGACCTAGACGCAAATATTGTTGCGAAAATCTAATTCAATCAAGGAAACACTGCATGTTGGTGAAGGGCATATTGAAGAAGGATCAGCCGAGTGGTTCTTGTGGGAGAACAACTCCATTTGGCTCACTAACTTCACACACCATCAGGCTTCCAAGCAGCTCTCAAGGAAACTCAGTTTTCACACTCTATGCTTAGTGCCCTTTGAGTGCCTAGGACTGAAATGAAGCTTGGTGAGCAGCCTACACAAACGAATGCTCCACATGCGGGTTTCACATGCCACCAACTCCACATTCTCAGGCAACTTCAGCGCCACAGCCGTTTTCAGATAGCCCTCAATGCAAAGGACCTAGACGCAAATATTGGTGTGAGAGCTAATTCAATCAAGGAAACACTGCATGTTGGTGAAGGGCATATTGAAGAAGGATCAGCCGAGTGGTTCTTGTGGGAGAACAACTCCATTTGGCTCACTAACTTCACACACCATCAGGCTTCCAAGCAGCTCTCCAGGAAACTCAGTTTTCACACTCTATGCTTAGTGCCCTTTGAGTGCATTATCTAGGAATGAACCTGGTAGAGCATCCCACACAAACGATTGCTCCACATGCGGGTTTCACATGCCACCAACTCCACATTCCCTGGCAACTTCAGCGCCACAGCCGTTTTCAGATAGCCCTCAATGCAAAGGCTCTAGACGCAAATATTGGTGTGAGAGCTAATTCAACCAAGGAAACACTGCATGTTGGTGAAGAGCATATTGAAGAAGCATCAGCCGAGTGGTTCTTGTGGGAGAACAACTCCATTTGGCTCACTAACTTCACACACCATCAGGCTTCCAAGCAGCTCTCAAGGAAACTCAGTTTTCACACTCTATGCTTAGTGCCCTTTGAGTGCCTAGGACTGAAATGAAGCTTGGTGAGCATCCCACACAAACGAATGCTCCACATGCGGGTTTCACATGCCAACAACTCCACATTCTCAGGCAACTTCAGCGCCACAGCCGTTTTCAGATAGCCCTCAATTTAAAGGCTCTAGACGCAAATATTGGTGTGAGAGCTAATTCAATCAAGGAAACACTGCATGTTGGTGAAGGGCATATTGAAGAAGGATCAGCCGAGTGGTTCTTGTGGGAGAACAACTCCATTTGGCTCACTAACTTCACACACCATCAGGCTTCCAAGCAGCTCTCCAGGAAACTCAGTTTTCACACTCTATGCTTAGTGCCCTTTGAGTGCATTATCTAAGAATGAACCTGGGTGAGTATCCCACACAAACGAATGCTCCACATGCGGGTTTCACATGCCACCAACTCCACATTCTCAGGCAACTTCAGCGCCACAGCCGTTTTCAGATAGCCCTCAATGCAAAGGCTCTAGACGCAAATATTGGTGTGAGAGCTAATTCAATCAAGGAAACACTGCATGTTGGTGAAGGGCATATTGAAGAAGGATCAGCCGAGTGGTTATTGTGGGAGAACAACTCCATTTGGCTCACTAACTTCACACACCATCAGGCTTCCAAGCAGCTCTCAAGGAAACTCAGTTTTCACACTCTATGCTTAGTGCCCTTTGAGTGCCTAGGACTGAAATGAAGCTTGGTGAGCAGCCTACACAAACGAATGCTCCACATGCGGGTTTCACATGCCACCAACTCCACATTCTCAGGCAACTTCAGCGCCACAGCCGTTTTCAGATAGCCCTCAATGCAAAGGACCTAGACGCAAATATTGGTGTGAGAGCTAATTCAATCAAGGAAACACTGCATGTTGGTGAAGGGCATATTGAAGAAGGATCAGCCGAGTGGTTCTTGTGGGAGAACAACTCCATTTGGCTCACTAACTTCACACACCATCAGGCTTCCAAGCAGCTCTCAAGGAAACTCAGTTTTCACACTCTATGCTTAGTGCCCTTTGAGTGCATTATCTAGGAAAGAAACTGGTAGAGCATTCCACACAAACGAATGCTCCACATGCGGGTTTCACATGCCACCAACTCCACATTCTCAGGCAACTTCAGCGCCACAGCCGTTTTCAGATAGCCCTCAATGCAAAGGCTCTAGACTCAAATATTGGTGTGAGAGCTAATTCAATCAAGGAAACACTGCATGTTGGTGAAGGGCATATTGAAGAAGGATCAGCCGAGTGGTTCTTTTGGGAGAACAACTCCATTTGGCTCACTAACTTCACACACCATCAGGCTTCCAAGCAGTTCTCCAGGAAACTCAGTTTTCACACTCTATGCTTAGTGCCCTTGGAGTGCATTATCTAGGAAAGAACCTGGTAGAGCATCCCACACAAACGAATGCTCCACATGCGGGTTTCACATGCCACCAACTCCACATTCTCAGGCAACTTCAGCGCCACAACCGTTTTCAGATAGCCCTCAATGCAAAGGCTCTAGACTCAAATATTGGTGTGAGAGCTAATTCAATCAAGGAAACACTGCATGTTGGTGAAGGGCATATTGAAGAAGGATCAGCCAAGTGGTTCTTGTGGGAGAACAACTCCATTTGGCTCACTAACTTCACACACCATCAGGCTTCCAAGCAGCTCTCCAGGAAACTCAGTTTTCACACTCTATGCTTAGTGCCCTTTGAGTGCATTATCTAGGAAAGAACCTGGTAGAGCATCCCACACAAACGAATGCTCCACATGAGGGTTTCACATGCCACCAACTCCACATTCTCAGGCAACTTCAGCGCCACAGCCGTTTTCAGATAGCCCTCAATGCAAAGGCTCTAGACGCAAATATTGGTGTGAGAGCTAAATCAATCAAGGAAACACTGCATGTTGGTGAAGGGCATATTGAAGAAGGATCAGCCGAGTGGTTCTTGTGTGAGAACAGCTCCATTTGGCTCACTAACTTCACACACCATCAGGCTTCCAAGCAGCTCTCAAGGAAACTCAGTTTTCACACTCTATGCTTAGTGCCCTTTGAGTGCATTATCTAGGAATGAACCTGGTAGAGCATCCCACACAAACGAATGCTCCACAAGCGGGTTTCACATGCCACCAACTCCACATTCTCAGGCAACTTCAGCGCCACAGCCGTTTTCAGATAGCCCTCAATGCAAAGGCTCTAGACGCAAATATTGGTGTGAGAGCTAATTCAATCAAAGAAACACTGCATGTTGGTGAAGGGCATATTGAAGAAGGATCAGCCGAGTGGTTCTTGTGGGAGAACAACTCTATTTGGCTCACTAACTTCACACACCATCAGGCTTCCAAGCAGCTCTCAAGGAAACTCAGTTTTCACACTCTATGCTTAGTGCCCTTTGAGTGCCTAGGACTGAAATGAAGCTTGGTGAGTATCCTACACAAACGAATGCTCCAATGCGGGTTTCACATGCCACCAACTCCACATTCACAGGCAACTTCAGCGCCACATCCGTTTTCAGATAGCCCTCAATGCAAAGGCTCTAGACGCAAATATTGGTGTGAGAGCTAATTCAATCAAGGAAACACTGCATGTTGGTGAAGGGCATATTGAAGAAGGATCAGCCGAGTGGTTCTTGTGGGAGAACAACTCCATTTGGCTCACTAACTTCACACAGCATCAGGCTTCCAAGCAGCTCTCAAGGAAACTCAGTTTTCACACTCTATGCTTAGTGCCCTTTGAGTGAATTATCTAGGAAAGAAACTGGTAGAGCATCCTACACAAACGAATGCTCCACATGCGGGTTTCACATGCCACCAACTCCACATTCTCAGGCAACTTCAGCGCCACAGCCGTTTTCAGATAGCCCTCAATGCAAAGGCTCTAGACTCAAATATTGGTGTGAGAGCTGATTCAATCAAGGAAACACTGCATGTTGGTGAAGGGCATATTGAAGAAGGATCAGCCGAGTGGTTCTTTTGGGAGAACAACTCCATTTGGCTCACTAACTTCACACACCATCAGGCTTCCAAGCAGCTCTCAAGGAAACTCAGTTTTCACACTCTATGATTAGTGCCCTTTGAGTGCATTATCTAGGAATGAAGCTTGGTGAGCATCCTACACAAACGAATGCTCCACATGCGGGTTTCACATGCCACCAACTCCACATTCTCAGGCAACTTCAGCGCCACAGCCGTTTTCAGATAGCCCTCAATGCAAAGGACCTAGACGCAAATATTGGTGTGAGAGCTAATTCAATCAAGGAAACACTGCATGTTGGTGAAGGGCATATTGAAGAAGGATCAGCCGAGTGGTTCTTGTGGGAGAACAACTCCATTTGGCTCACTAACTTCACACACCATCAGGCTTCCAAGCAGCTCTCAAGGAAACTCAGTTTTCACACTCTATGCTTAGTGCCCTTTGAGTGCATTATCTAGGAATGAACCTGGTAGAGCATCCTACACAAACGAATGCTCCACATGCGGGTTTCACATGCCACCAACTCCACATTCCCTGGCAACTTCAGCGCCACAGCCGTTTTCAGATAGCCCTCAATGCAAAGGCTCTAGACGCAAATATTGGTGTGAGAGCTAATTCAATCAAGGAAACACTGCATGTTGGTGAAGGGCATCTTGAAGAAGGATCAGCCGAGTGGTTCTTGTGGGAGAACAACTCCATTTGGCTCACTAACTTCACACACCATCAGGCTTCCAAGCAGCTCTCAAGGAAACTCAGTTTTCACACTCTATGCTTAGTGCCCTTTGAGTGCCTAGGACTGAAATGTTGCTTGGTGTGCAGCCTACACAAACGAATGCTCCACATGCGGGTTTCACATGCCACCAACTCCACATTCTCAGGCAACTTCAGCGCCACAGCCGTTTTCAGATAGCCCTCAATGCAAAGGACCTAGACGCAAATATTGGTGTGAGAGCTAATTCAATCAAGGAAACACTGCATGTTGGTGAAGGGCATATTGAAGAAGGATCAGCCGAGTGGTTCTTGTGGGAGAACAACTCCATTTGGCTCACTAACTTCACACACCATCAGGCTTCCAAGCAGCTCTCAAGGAAACTCAGTTTTCACACTCTATGCTTAGTGCCCTTTGAGTGCATTATCTAGGAATGAACCTGGACGAGCATCCCACACAAACGAATGCTCCACATGCGGGTTTCACATGCCACCAACTCCACATTCTCAGGCAACTTCAGCGCCACAGCCATTTTCAGATAGCCCTCAATGCAAAGGCTCTAGACGCAAATATTGGTGTGAGAGCTAATTCAATCAAAGAAACACTGCATGTTGGTGAAGGGCATATTGAAGAAGGATCAGCCGAGTGGTTCTTGTGGGAGAACAACTCTATTTGGCTCACTAACTTCACACACCATCAGGCTTCCAAGCAGCTCTCAAGGAAACTCAGTTTTCACACTCTATGCTTAGTGCCCTTTGAGTGCCTAGGACTGAAATGAAGCTTGGTGAGTATCCTACACAAACGAATGCTCCACATGCGGGTTTCACATGCCACCAACTCCACATTCTCAGGCAACTTCAGCGCCACAGCCGTTTTCAGATAGCCCTCAATGCAAAGGCTCTAGACGCAAATATTGGTGTGAGAGCTAATTCAATCAAAGAAACACTGCATGTTGGTGAAGGGCATATTGAAGAAGGATCAGCCGAGTGGTTCTTGTGGGAGAACAACTCCATTTGGCTCACTAACTTCACACACCATCAGGCTTCCAAGCAGCTCTCAAGGAAACTCAGTTTTCACACTCTATGATTAGTGCCCTTTGAGTGCATTATCTAGGAATGAAGCTTGGTGAGCATCCTACACAAACGAATGCTCCACATGCGGGTTTCACATGCCACCAACTCCACATTCTCAGGCAACTTCAGCGCCACAGCCGTTTTCAGATAGCCCTCAATGCAAAGGACCTAGACGCAAATATTGTTGCGAGAATCTAATTCAATCAAGGAAACACTGCATGTTGGTGAAGGGCATATTGAAGAAGGATCAGCCGAGTGGTTCTTGTGGGAGAACAACTCCATTTGGCTCACTAACTTCACACACCATCAGGCTTCCAAGCAGCTCTCAAGGAAACTCAGTTTTCACACTCTATGCTTAGTGCCCTTTGAGTGCATTATCTAGGAATGAACCTGGTAGAGCATCCTACACAAACGAATGCTCCACATGCGGGTTTCACATGCCACCAACTCCACATTCTCAGGCAACTTCAGCGCCACAGCCGTTTTCAGATAGCCCTCAATGCAAAGGACCTAGACTCAAATATTGGTGTGAGAGCTGATTCAATCAAGGAAACACTGCATGTTGGTGAAGGGCATATTGAAGAAGGATCAGCCGAGTGGTTCTTGTGGGAGAACAACTCCATTTGGCTCACTAACTTCACACACCATCAGGCTTCCAAGCAGCTCTCAAGGAAACTCAGTTTTCACACTCTATGCTTAGTGCCCTTTGAGTGCATTATCTAGGAATGAACCTGGGTGAGCATCCCACACAAACGATTGCTCCACATGCGGGTTTCACATGCCACCAACTCCACATTCTCAGGCAACTTCAGCGCCACAGCCGTTTTCAGATAGCCCTCAATGCAAAGGCTCTAGACGCAAATATTGGTGTGAGAGCTAATTCAATCAAGGAAACACTGCATGTTGGTGAAGAGCATATTGAAGAAGCATCAGCCGAGTGGTTCTTGTGGGAGAACAACTCCATTTGGCTCACTAACTTCACACACCATCAGGCTTCCAAGCAGCTCTCAAGGAAACTCAGTTTTCACACTCTATGCTTAGTGCCCTTTGAGTGCCTAGGACTGAAATGAAGCTTGGTGAGCATCCCACACAAACGAATGCTCCACATGCGGGTTTCACATGCCACCAACTCCACATTCTCAGGCAACTTCAGCGCCACAGCCGTTTTCAGATAGCCCTCAATGCAAAGGCTCTAGACGCAAATATTGGTGTGAGAGCTAATTCAATCAAGGAAACACTGCATGTTGGTGAAGGGCATATTGAAGAAGGATCAGCCGAGTGGTTCTTGTGGGAGAACAACTCCATTTGGCTCACTAACTTCACACACCATCAGGCTTCCAAGCAGCTCTCCAGGAAACTCAGTTTTCACACTCTATGCTTAGTGCCCTTTGAGTGCATTATCTAAGAATGAAGCTTGGTGAGTATCCCACACAAACGAATGCTCCACATGCGGGTTTCACATGCCACCAACTCCACATTCTCAGGCAACTTCAGCGCCACAGCCGTTTTCAGATAGCCCTCAATGCAAAGGCTCTAGACGCAAATATTGGTGTGAGAGCTAATTCAATCAAGGAAACACTGCATGTTGGTGAAGGGCATATTGAAGAAGGATCAGCCGAGTGGTTCTTGTGGGAGAACAACTCCATTTGGCTCACTAACTTCACACACCATCAGGCTTCCAAGCAGCTCTCAAGGAAACTCAGTTTTCACACTCTATGCTTAGTGCCCTTTGAGTGCCTAGGACTGAAATGAAGCTTGGTGAGCAGCCTACACAAACGAATGCTCCACATGCGGGTTTCACATGCCACCAACTCCACATTCTCAGGCAACTTCAGCGCCACAGCCGTTTTCAGATAGCCCTCAATGCAAAGGCTCTAGACTCAAATATTGGTGTGAGAGCTAATTCAATCAAGGAAACACTGCATGTTGGTGAAGGGCATATTGAAGAAGGATCAGCCGAGTGGTTCTTTTGGGAGAACAACTCCATTTGGCTCACTAACTTCACGCACCATCAGGCTTCCAAGCAGCTCTCCAGGAAACTCAGTTTTCACACTCTATGCTTAGTGCCCTTTGAGTGCATTATCTAGGAAAGAACCTGGTAGAGCATCCCACACAAACGAATGCTCCACATGCGGGTTTCACATGCCACCAACTCCACATTCTCAGGCAACTTCAGCGCCACAACCGTTTTCAGATAGCCCTCAATGCAAAGGCTCTAGACTCAAATATTGGTGTGAGAGCTAATTCAATCAAGGAAACACTGCATGTTGGTGAAGGGCATATTGAAGAAGGATCAGCCGAGTGGTTCTTTTGGGAGAACAACTCCATTTGGCTCACTAACTTCACACACCATCAGGCTTCCAAGCAGCTCTCCAGGAAACTCAGTTTTCACACTCTATGCTTAGTGCCCTTTGAGTGCATTATCTAGGAAAGAACCTGGTAGAGCATCCCACACAAACGAATGCTCCACATGAGGGTTTCACATGCCACCAACTCCACATTCTCAGGCAACTTCAGCGCCACAGCCGTTTTCAGATAGCCCTCAATGCAAAGGCTCTAGACGCAAATATTGGTGCGAGAGCTAAATCAATCAAGGAAACACTGCATGTTGGTGAAGGGCATATTGAAGAAGGATCAGCCGAGTGGTTCTTGTGTGAGAACAACTCCATTTGGCTCACTAACTTCACACACCATCAGGCTTCCAAGCAGCTCTCAAGGAAACTCAGTTTTCACACTCTATGCTTAGTGCCCTTTGAGTGCATTATCTAGGAATGAACCTGGTAGAGCATCCCACACAAACGAATGCTCCACAAGCGGGTTTCACATGCCACCAACTCCACATTCTCAGGCAACTTCAGCGCCACAGCCGTTTTCAGATAGCCCTCAATGCAAAGGCTCTAGACGCAAATATTGGTGTGAGAGCTAATTCAATCAAGGAAACACTGCATGTTGGTGAAGGGCATATTGAAGAAGGATCAGCCGAGTGGTTCTTGTGGGAGAACAACTCTATTTGGCTCACTAACTTCACACACCATCAGGCTTCCAAGCAGCTCTCAAGGAAACTCAGTTTTCACACTCTATGCTTAGTGCCCTTTGAGTGCCTAGGACTGAAATGAAGCTTGGTGAGTATCCTACACAAACGAATGCTCCACATGCGGGTTTCACATGCCACCAACTCCACATTCTCAGGCAACTTCAGCGCCACAGCCGTTTTCAGATAGCCCTCAATGCAAAGGCTCTAGACGCAAATATTGGTGTGAGAGCTAATTCAATCAAGGAAACACTGCATGTTGGTGAAGGGCATATTGAAGAAGGATCAGCCGAGTGGTTCTTTTGGGAGAACAACTCCATTTGGCTCACTAACTTCACACACCATCAGGCTTCCAAGCAGCTCTCAAGGAAACTCAGTTTTCACACTCTATGATTAGTGCCCTTTGAGTGCATTATCTAGGAATGAAGCTTGGTGAGCATCCTACACAAACGAATGCTCCACATGCGGGTTTCACATGCCACCAACTCCACATTCTCAGGCAACTTCAGCGCCACAGCCGTTTTCAGATAGCCCTCAATGCAAAGGCTCTAGACTCAAATATTGGTGTGAGAGCTAAATCAATCAAGGAAACACTGCATGTTGGTGAAGGGCATATTGAAGAAGGATCAGCCGAGTGGTTCTTTTGGGAGAACAACTCCATTTGGCTCACTAACTTCACGCACCATCAGGCTTCCAAGCAGCTCTCCAGGAAACTCAGTTTTCACACTCTATGCTTAGTGCCCTTTGAGTGCATTATCTAGGAAAGAACCTGGTAGAGCATCCCACACAAACGAATGCTCCACATGCGGGTTTCACATGCCACCAACTCCACATTCTCAGGCAACTTCAGCGCCACAACCGTTTTCAGATAGCCCTCAATGCAAAGGCTCTAGACTCAAATATTGGTGTGAGAGCTAATTCAATCAAGGAAACACTGCATGTTGGTGAAGGGCATATTGAAGAAGGATCAGCCGAGTGGTTCTTTTGGGAGAACAACTCCATTTGGCTCACTAACTTCACACAGCATCAGGCTTCCAAGCAGCTCTCCAGGAAACTCAGTTTTCACACTCTATGCTTAGTGCCCTTTGAGTGCATTATCTAGGAAAGAACCTGGTAGAGCATCCCACACAAACGAATGCTCCACATGAGGGTTTCACATGCCACCAACTCCACATTCTCAGGCAACTTCAGCGCCACAGCCGTTTTCAGATAGCCCTCAATGCAAAGGCTCTAGACGCAAATATTGGTGCGAGAGCTAAATCAATCAAGGAAACACTGCATGTTGGTGAAGGGCATATTGAAGAAGGATCAGCCGAGTGGTTCTTGTGTGAGAACAGCTCCATTTGGCTCACTAACTTCACACACCATCAGGCTTCCAAGCAGCTCTCAAAGAAACTCAGTTTTCACACTCTATGCTTAGTGCCCTTTGAGTGCATTATCTAGGAATGAACCTGGTAGAGCATCCCACACAAACGAATGCTCCACAAGCGGGTTTCACATGCCACCAACTCCACATTCTCAGGCAACTTCAGCGCCACAGCCGTTTTCAGATAGCCCTCAATGCAAAGGCTCTAGACGCAAATATTGGTGTGAGAGCTAATTCAATCAAGGAAACACTGCATGTTGGTGAAGGGCATATTGAAGAAGGATCAGCCGAGTGGTTCTTGTGGGAGAACAACTCTATTTGGCTCACTAACTTCACACACCATCAGGCTTCCAAGCAGCTCTCAAGGAAACTCAGTTTTCACACTCTATGCTTAGTGCCCTTTGAGTGCCTAGGACTGAAATGAAGCTTGGTGAGTATCCTACACAAACGAATGCTCCACATGCGGGTTTCACATGCCACCAACTCCACATTCACAGGCAACTTCAGCGCCACAGCCGTTTTCAGATAGCCCTCAATGCAAAGGCTCTAGACTCAAATATTGGTGTGAGAGCTAATTCAATCAAGGAAACACTGCATGTTGGTGAAGGGCATATTGAAGAAGGATCAGCCGAGTGGTTCTTGTGGGAGAACAACTCCATTTGGCTCACTAACTTCACACACCATCAGGCTTCCAAGCAGCTCTCAAGGAAACTCAGTTTTCACACTCTATGATTAGTGCCCTTTGAGTGCATTATCTAGGAATGAAGCTTGGTGAGCATCCTACACAAACGAATGCTCCACATGCGGGTTTCACATGCCACCAACTCCACATTCTCAGGCAACTTCAGCGCCACAGCCGTTTTCAGATAGCCCTCAATGCAAAGGCTCTAGACTCAAATATTGGTGTGAGAGCTAATTCAATCAAGGAAACACTGCATGTTGGTGAAGGGCATATTGAAGAAGGATCAGCCGAGTGGTTCTTTTGGGAGAACAACTCCATTTGGCTCACTAACTTCACGCACCATCAGGCTTCCAAGCAGCTCTCCAGGAAACTCAGTTTTCACACTCTATGCTTAGTGCCCTTTGAGTGCATTATCTAGGAAAGAACCTGGTAGAGCATCCCACACAAACGAATGCTCCACATGCGGGTTTCACATGCCACCAACTCCACATTCTCAGGCAACTTCAGCGCCACAACCGTTTTCAGATAGCCCTCAATGCAAAGGCTCTAGACTCAAATATTGGTGTGAGAGCTAATTCAATCAAGGAAACACTGCATGTTGGTGAAGGGCATATTGAAGAAGGATCAGCCGAGTGGTTCTTTTGGGAGAACAACTCCATTTGGCTCACTAACTTCACACAGCATCAGGCTTCCAAGCAGCTCTCCAGGAAACTCAGTTTTCACACTCTATGCTTAGTGCCCTTTGAGTGCATTATCTAGGAAAGAACCTGGTAGAGCATCCCACACAAACGAATGCTCCACATGAGGGTTTCACATGCCACCAACTCCACATTCTCAGGCAACTTCAGCGCCACAGCCGTTTTCAGATAGCCCTCAATGCAAAGGCTCTAGACGCAAATATTGGTGCGAGAGCTAAATCAATCAAGGAAACACTGCATGTTGGTGAAGGGCATATTGAAGAAGGATCAGCCGAGTGGTTCTTGTGTGAGAACAGCTCCATTTGGCTCACTAACTTCACACACCATCAGGCTTCCAAGCAGCTCTCAAGGAAACTCAGTTTTCACACTCTATGCTTAGTGCCCTTTGAGTGCATTATCTAGGAATGAACCTGGTAGAGCATCCCACACAAACGAATGCTCCACAAGCGGGTTTCACATGCCACCAACTCCACATTCTCAGGCAACTTCAGCGCCACAGCCGTTTTCAGATAGCCCTCAATGCAAAGGCTCTAGACGCAAATATTGGTGTGAGAGCTAATTCAATCAAGGAAACACTGCATGTTGGTGAAGGGCATATTGAAGAAGGATCAGCCGAGTGGTTCTTGTGGGAGAACAACTCTATTTGGCTCACTAACTTCACACACCATCAGGCTTCCAAGCAGCTCTCAAGGAAACTCAGTTTTCACACTCTATGCTTAGTGCCCTTTGAGTGCCTAGGACTGAAATGAAGCTTGGTGAGTATCCTACACAAACGAATGCTCCACATGCGGGTTTCACATGCCACCAACTCCACATTCACAGGCAACTTCAGCGCCACAGCCGTTTTCAGATAGCCCTCAATGCAAAGGCTCTAGACGCAAATATTGGTGTGAGAGCTAATTCAATCAAGGAAACACTGCATGTTGGTGAAGGGCATATTGAAGAAGGATCAGCCGAGTGGTTCTTTTGGGAGAACAACTCCATTTGGCTCACTAACTTCACACACCATCAGGCTTCCAAGCAGCTCTCAAGGAAACTCAGTTTTCACACTCTATGATTAGTGCCCTTTGAGTGCATTATCTAGGAATGAAGCTTGGTGAGCATCCTACACAAACGAATGCTCCACATGCGGGTTTCACATGCCACCAACTCCACATTCTCAGGCAACTTCAGCGCCACAGCCGTTTTCAGATAGCCCTCAATGCAAAGGCTCTAGACTCAAATATTGGTGTGAGAGCTAATTCAATCAAGGAAACACTGCATGTTGGTGAAGGGCATATTGAAGAAGGATCAGCCGAGTGGTTCTTTTGGGAGAACAACTCCATTTGGCTCACTAACTTCACGCACCATCAGGCTTCCAAGCAGCTCTCCAGGAAACTCAGTTTTCACACTCTATGCTTAGTGCCCTTTGAGTGCATTATCTAGGAAAGAACCTGGTAGAGCATCCCACACAAACGAATGCTCCACATGCGGGTTTCACATGCCACCAACTCCACATTCTCAGGCAACTTCAGCGCCACAACCGTTTTCAGATAGCCCTCAATGCAAAGGCTCTAGACTCAAATATTGGTGTGAGAGCTAATTCAATCAAGGAAACACTGCATGTTGGTGAAGGGCATATTGAAGAAGGATCAGCCGAGTGGTTCTTTTGGGAGAACAACTCCATTTGGCTCACTAACTTCACACAGCATCAGGCTTCCAAGCAGCTCTCCAGGAAACTCAGTTTTCACACTCTATGCTTAGTGCCCTTTGAGTGCATTATCTAGGAAAGAACCTGGTAGAGCATCCCACACAAACGAATGCTCCACATGAGGGTTTCACATGCCACCAACTCCACATTCTCAGGCAACTTCAGCGCCACAGCCGTTTTCAGATAGCCCTCAATGCAAAGGCTCTAGACGCAAATATTGGTGCGAGAGCTAAATCAATCAAGGAAACACTGCATGTTGGTGAAGGGCATATTGAAGAAGGATCAGCCGAGTGGTTCTTGTGTGAGAACAGCTCCATTTGGCTCACTAACTTCACACACCATCAGGCTTCCAAGCAGCTCTCAAGGAAACTCAGTTTTCACACTCTATGCTTAGTGCCCTTTGAGTGCATTATCTAGGAATGAACCTGGTAGAGCATCCCACACAAACGAATGCTCCACAAGCGGGTTTCACATGCCACCAACTCCACATTCTCAGGCAACTTCAGCGCCACAGCCGTTTTCAGATAGCCCTCAATGCAAAGGCTCTAGACGCAAATATTGGTGTGAGAGCTAATTCAATCAAGGAAACACTGCATGTTGGTGAAGGGCATATTGAAGAAGGATCAGCCGAGTGGTTCTTGTGGGAGAACAACTCTATTTGGCTCACTAACTTCACACACCATCAGGCTTCCAAGCAGCTCTCAAGGAAACTCAGTTTTCACACTCTATGCTTAGTGCCCTTTGAGTGCCTAGGACTGAAATGAAGCTTGGTGAGTATCCTACACAAACGAATGCTCCACATGCGGGTTTCACATGCCACCAACTCCACATTCACAGGCAACTTCAGCGCCACAGCCGTTTTCAGATAGCCCTCAATGCAAAGGCTCTAGACGCAAATATTGGTGTGAGAGCTAATTCAATCAAGGAAACACTGCATGTTGGTGAAGGGCATATTGAAGAAGGATCAGCCGAGTGGTTCTTTTGGGAGAACAACTCCATTTGGCTCACTAACTTCACACACCATCAGGCTTCCAAGCAGCTCTCAAGGAAACTCAGTTTTCACACTCTATGATTAGTGCCCTTTGAGTGCATTATCTAGGAATGAAGCTTGGTGAGCATCCTACACAAACGAATGCTCCACATGCGGGTTTCACATGCCACCAACTCCACATTCTCAGGCAACTTCAGCGCCACAGCCGTTTTCAGATAGCCCTCAATGCAAAGGCTCTAGACTCAAATATTGGTGTGAGAGCTAATTCAATCAAGGAAACACTGCATGTTGGTGAAGGGCATATTGAAGAAGGATCAGCCGAGTGGTTCTTGTGGGAGAACAACTCCATTTGGCTCACTAACTTCACACACCATCAGGCTTCCAAGCAGCTCTCAAGGAAACTCAGTTTTCACACTCTATGCTTAGTGCCCTTTGAGTGCATTATCTAGGAAAGAACCTGGTAGAGCATCCCACACAAACGAATGCTCCACATGAGGGTTTCACATGCCACCAACTCCACATTCTCAGGCAACTTCAGCGCCACAGCCGTTTTCAGATAGCCCTCAATGCAAAGGCTCTAGACTCAAATATTGGTGTGAGAGCTAATTCAATCAAGGAAACACTGCATGTTGGTGAAGGGCATATTGAAGAAGGATCAGCCGAGTGGTTCTTTTGGGAGAACAACTCCATTTGGCTCACTAACTTCACGCACCATCAGGCTTCCAAGCAGCTCTCCAGGAAACTCAGGTTTTCACACTCTATGCTTAGTGCCCTTTGAGTGCATTATCTAGGAAAGAACCTGGTAGAGCATCCCACACAAACGAATGCTCCACATGCGGGTTTCACATGCCACCAACTCCACATTCTCAGGCAACTTCAGCGCCACAGCCGTTTTCAGATAGCCCTCAATGCAAAGGCTCTAGACGCAAATATTGGTGCGAGAGCTAAATCAATCAAGGAAACACTGCATGTTGGTGAAGGGCATATTGAAGAAGGATCAGCCGAGTGGTTCTTGTGTGAGAACAGCTCCATTTGGCTCACTAACTTCACACACCATCAGGCTTCCAAGCAGCTCTCAAAGAAACTCAGTTTTCACACTCTATGCTTAGTGCCCTTTGAGTGCATTATCTAGGAATGAACCTGGTAGAGCATCCCACACAAACGAATGCTCCACAAGCGGGTTTCACATGCCACCAACTCCACATTCACAGGCAACTTCAGCGCCACAGCCGTTTTCAGATAGCCCTCAATGCAAAGGCTCTAGACGCAAATATTGGTGCGAGAGCTAAATCAATCAAGGAAACACTGCATGTTGGTGAAGGGCATATTGAAGAAGGATCAGCCGAGTGGTTCTTGTGTGAGAACAGCTCCATTTGGCTCACTAACTTCACACACCATCAGGCTTCCAAGCAGCTCTCAAAGAAACTCAGTTTTCACACTCTATGCTTAGTGCCCTTTGAGTGCATTATCTAGGAATGAACCTGGTAGAGCATCCCACACAAACGAATGCTCCACAAGCGGGTTTCACATGCCACCAACTCCACATTCTCAGGCAACTTCAGCGCCACAGCCGTTTTCAGATAGCCCTCAATGTAAAGGCTCTAGACGCAAATATTGGTGTGAGAGCTAATTCAATCAAGGAAACACTGCATGTTGGTGAAGGGCATATTGAAGAAGGATCAGCCGAGTGGTTCTTGTGGGAGAACAACTCTATTTGGCTCACTAACTTCACACACCATCAGGCTTCCAAGCAGCTCTCAAGGAAACTCAGTTTTCACACTCTATGCTTAGTGCCCTTTGAGTGCCTAGGACTGAAATGAAGCTTGGTGAGTATCCTACACAAACGAATGCTCCACATGCGGGTTTCACATGCCACCAACTCCACATTCACAGGCAACTTCAGCGCCACAGCCGTTTTCAGATAGCCCTCAATGCAAAGGCTCTAGACTCAAATATTGGTGTGAGAGCTAATTCAATCAAGGAAACACTGCATGTTGGTGAAGGGCATATTGAAGAAGGATCAGCCGAGTGGTTCTTGTGGGAGAACAACTCCATTTGGCTCACTAACTTCACACACCATCAGGCTTCCAAGCAGCTCTCAAGGAAACTCAGTTTTCACACTCTATGATTAGTGCCCTTTGAGTGCATTATCTAGGAATGAAGCTTGGTGAGCATCCTACACAAACGAATGCTCCACATGCGGGTTTCACATGCCACCAACTCCACATTCTCAGGCAACTTCAGCGCCACAGCCGTTTTCAGATAGCCCTCAATGCAAAGGCTCTAGACTCAAATATTGGTGTGAGAGCTAATTCAATCAAGGAAACACTGCATGTTGGTGAAGGGCATATTGAAGAAGGATCAGCCGAGTGGTTCTTTTGGGAGAACAACTCCATTTGGCTCACTAACTTCACGCACCATCAGGCTTCCAAGCAGCTCTCCAGGAAAACTCAGTTTTCACACTCTATGCTTAGTGCCCTTTGAGTGCATTATCTAGGAAAGAACCTGGTAGAGCATCCCACACAAACGAATGCTCCACATGCGGGTTTCACATGCCACCAACTCCACATTCTCAGGCAACTTCAGCGCCACAACCGTTTTCAGATAGCCCTCAATGCAAAGGCTCTAGACTCAAATATTGGTGTGAGAGCTAATTCAATCAAGGAAACACTGCATGTTGGTGAAGGGCATATTGAAGAAGGATCAGCCGAGTGGTTCTTTTGAGAGAACAACTCCATTTGGCTCACTAACTTCACACAGCATCAGGCTTCCAAGCAGCTCTCCAGGAAACTCAGTTTTCACACTCTATGCTTAGTGCCCTTTGAGTGCATTATCTAGGAAAGAACCTGGTAGAGCATCCACACAAACGAATGCTCCACATGAGGGTTTCACATGCCACCAACTCCACATTCTCAGGCAACTTCAGCGCCACAGCCGTTTTCAGATAGCCTCAATGCAAAGGCTCTAGACGCAAATATTGGTGCGAGAGCTAAATCAATCAAGGAAACACTGCATGTTGGTGAAGGGCATATTGAATAAGGATCAGCCGAGTGGGTTCTTGTGTGAGAACAGCTCCATTTGGCTCACTAACTTCACACACCATCAGGCTTCCAAGCAGCTCTCAAGGAAACTCAGTTTTCACACTCTATGCTTAGTGCCCTTTGAGTGCATTATCTAGGAATGAACCTGGTAGAGCATCCCACACAAACGAATGCTCCACAAGCGGGTTTCACATGCCACCAACTCCACATTCTCAGGCAACTCAGCGCCACAGCCGTTTTCAGATAGCCCTCAATGCAAAGGCTCTAGACGCAAATATTGGTGTGAGAGCTAATTCAATCAAGGAAACACTGCATGTTGGTGAAGGGCATATTGAAGAAGGATCAGCCGAGTGGTTCTTGTGGGAGAACAACTCTATTTGGCTCACTAACTTCACACACCATCAGGCTTCCAAGCAGCTCTCAAGGAAACTCAGTTTTCACACTCTATGCTTAGTGCCCTTTGAGTGCCTAGGACTGAAATGAAGCTTGGTGAGTATCCTACACAAACGAATGCTCCACATGCGGGTTTCACATGCCACCAACTCCACATTCACAGGCAACTTCAGCGCCACAGCCGTTTTCAGATAGCCCTCAATGCAAAGGCTCTAGACGCAAATATTGGTGTGAGAGCTAATTCAATCAAGGAAACACTGCATGTTGGTGAAGGGCATATTGAAGAAGGATCAGCCGAGTGGTTCTTTTGGGAGAACAACTCCATTTGGCTCACTAACTTCACACACCATCAGGCTTCCAAGCAGCTCTCAAGGAAACTCAGTTTTCACACTCTATGATTAGTGCCCTTTGAGTGCATTATCTAGGAATGAAGCTTGGTGAGCATCCTACACAAACGAATGCTCCACATGCGGGTTTCACATGCCACCAACTCCACATTCTCAGGCAACTTCAGCGCCACAGCCGTTTTCAGATAGCCCTCAATGCAAAGGCTCTAGACTCAAATATTGGTGTGAGAGCTAATTCAATCAAGGAAACACTGCATGTTGGTGAAGGGCATATTGAAGAAGGATCAGCCGAGTGGTTCTTGTGGGAGAACAACTCCATTTGGCTCACTAACTTCACACACCATCAGGCTTCCAAGCAGCTCTCAAGGAAACTCAGTTTTCACACTCTATGCTTAGTGCCCTTTGAGTGCATTATCTAGGAAAGAACCTGGTAGAGCATCCCACACAAACGAATGCTCCACATGAGGGTTTCACATGCCACCAACTCCACATTCTCAGGCAACTTCAGCGCCACAGCCGTTTTCAGATAGCCCTCAATGCAAAGGCTCTAGACTCAAATATTGGTGTGAGAGCTATTCAATCAAGGAAACACTGCATGTTGGTGAAGGGCATATTGAAGAAGGATCAGCCGAGTGGTTCTTTTGGGAGAACAACTCCATTTGGCTCACTAACTTCACGCACCATCAGGCTTCCAAGCAGCTCTCCAGGAAACTCAGTTTTCACACTCTATGCTTAGTGCCCTTTGAGTGCATTATCTAGGAAAGAACCTGGTAGAGCATCCCACACAAACGAATGCTCCACATGCGGGTTTCACATGCCACCAACTCCACATTCTCAGGCAACTTCAGCGCCACAACCGTTTTCAGATAGCCCTCAATGCAAAGGCTCTAGACTCAAATATTGGTGTGAGAGCTAATTCAATCAAGGAAACACTGCATGTTGGTGAAGGGCATATTGAAGAAGGATCAGCCGAGTGGTTCTTTTGGGAGAACAACTCCATTTGGCTCACTAACTTCACACAGCATCAGGCTTCCAAGCAGCTCTCCAGGAAACTCAGTTTTCACACTCTATGCTTAGTGCCCTTTGAGTGCATTATCTAGGAAAGAACCTGGTAGAGCATCCCACACAAACGAATGCTCCACATGAGGGTTTCACATGCCACCAACTCCACATTCTCAGGCAACTTCAGCGCCACAGCCGTTTTCAGATAGCCCTCAATGCAAAGGCTCTAGACGCAAATATTGGTGTGAGAGCTAATTCAATCAAGGAAACACTGCATGTTGGTGAAGGGCATATTGAAGAAGGATCAGCCGAGTGGTTCTTGTGGGAGAACAACTCTATTTGGCTCACTAACTTCACACACCATCAGGCTTCCAAGCAGCTCTCAAGGAAACTCAGTTTTCACACTCTATGCTTAGTGCCCTTTGAGTGCTAGGACTGAAATGAAGCTTGGTGAGTAATCTACACAAACGAATGCTCCACATGCGGGTTTCACATGCCACCAACTCCACATTCACAGGCAACTTCAGCGCCACAGCCGTTTTCAGATAGCCCTCAATGCAAAGGCTCTAGACGCAAATATTGGTGTGAGAGCTAATTCAATCAAGGAAACACTGCATGTTGGTGAAGGGCATATTGAAGAAGGATCAGCCGAGTGGTTCTTTGGGAGAACAACTCCATTTGGCTCACTAACTTCACACACCATCAGGCTTCCAAGCAGCTCTCAAGGAAACTCAGTTTTCACACTCTATGATTAGTGCCCTTTGAGTGCATTATCTAGGAATGAAGCTTGGTGAGCATCCTACACAAACGAATGTTCCACATGCGGGTTTCACATGCCACCAACTCCACATTCTCAGGCAACTTCAGCGCCACAGCCGTTTTCAGATAGCCCTCAATGCAAAGGCTCTAGACTCAAATATTGGTGTGAGAGCTAATTCAATCAAGGAAACACTGCATGTTGGTGAAGGGCATATTGAAAAAG
>NW_026698322.1:0-44687 GCF_030435755.1 Ochotona princeps
TCCAAATGGAGTTGTTCTCCCACAAGAACCACTCGGCTGATCCTTCTTCAATATGCCCTTCACCAACATTCAGTGTTTCCTTGATTGAATTAGCTCTCACACCAATATTTGCGTCTAGAGCCTTTGCATTGAGGGCTATGTGAAAACGGCTGTGGCGCTGAAGTTGCCTGTGAATGTGGAGTTGGTGGCATGTGAAACCCGCATGTGGAGCATTCGTTTGTGTGGGATGCTCACCAAGCTTCATTTCAGTCCTAGGCACTCAAAGGGCACTAAGCATAGAGTGTGAAAACTGAGTTTCCTTGAGAGCTGCTTGGAAGCCTGATGGTGTGTGAAGTTAGTGAGCCAAATGGAGTTGTTCTCCCACAAGAACCACTCGGCTGATCCTTCTTCAATATGCCCTTCACCAACATGCAGTGTTTCCTTGATTGAATTAGCTCTCGCACCAATATTTGCGTCTAGAGCCTTGGCATTGAGGGCTATGTGAAAACGGCTGTGGCGCTGAAGTTGCCTGTGCATGTGGAGTTGGTGGCATGTGAAACCCGTATGTGGAGCATTCGTTTGTTTGGGAATGCTCTACCAGGTTCATTCCTAGATAATGCACTCAAAGGGCACTAAGCATAGAGTGTGAAAACTGAGTTTCCTTGAGAGCTGCTTGGAAGCCTGATGGTGTGTGAAGTTAGTGAGCCAAATGGAGTTGTTCTCCCACAAGAACCACTCGGCTGATCCTTCTTCAATATGCCCTTCACCAACATGCAGTGTTTCCTTGATTGAATTAGCTCTCACACCAATATTTGCGTCTAGAGCCTTTGCATTGAGGGCTATGTGAAAACGGCTGTGGCGCTGAAGTTGCCTGTGAATGTGGAGTTGGTGGCATGTGAAACCCGCATGTGGAGCATTCGTTTGTGTTTGATGCTCACCAAGCTTCATTTCAGTCCTAGGCACTCAAAGGGCACTAAGCATAGAGTGTGAAAACTGAGTTTCCTTGAGAGCTGCTTGGAAGCCTGATGGTGTGTGAAGTTAGTGAGCCAAATGGAGTTGTTCTCCCACAAGAACCACTCGGCTGATCCTTCTTCAATATGCCCTTCAGAAACATGCAGTGTTTCCTTGATTGAATTAGCTCTCACACCAATATTTGCGTCTAGAGCCTTTGCATTGAGGGCTATGTGAAAACGGCTGTGGCGCTGAAGTTGCCTGTGAATGTGGAGTTGGTGGCATGTGAAACCCGTATGTGGAGCATTCGTTTGTGTGAGATGCTCTACCAGGTTCATTCCTAGATAATGCACTCAAAGGGCACTAAGCATAGAGTGTGAAAACAGAGTTTCCTTGAGAGCTGCTTGGAAGCCTGATGGTGTGTGAAGTTAGTGAGCCAAATGGAGTTGTTCTCCCACAAGAACCACTCGGCTGATCCTTCTTCAATATGCCCTTCACCAACATGCAGTGTTTCCTTGATTGAATTAGCTCTCACACCAATATTTGCGTCTAGAGCCTTTGCATTGAGGGCTATGTGAAAACGGCTGTGGCGCTGAAGTTGCCTGTGAATGTGGAGTTGGTGGCTTGTGAAACCCGCATGTGGAGCATTCGTTTGTGTGAGATGCTCTACCAGGTTCATTCCTAGATAATGCACTCAAAGGGCACTAAGCATAGAGTGTGAAAACTGAGTTTCCTTGAGAGCTGCTTGGAAGCCTGATGGTGTGTGAAGTTAGTGAGCCAAATGGAGTTGTTCTCCCACAAGAACCACTCGGCTGATCCTTCTTCAATATGCCCTTCACCAACATGCAGTGTTTCCTTGATTGAATTAGCTCTCACCCCAATATTTGCGTCTAGAGCCTTTGCATTGAGGGCTATCTGAAAACGGCTGTGGCGCTGAAGTTGCCTGTGAATGTGGAGCTTTTGGCATGTGAAACCCGCATGTGGAGCATTCGTTTGTGTGGGATGCTCACCAAGCTTCATTTCAGTCCTAGGCACTCAAAGGGCACTAAGCATAGAGTGTGAAAACTGAGTTTCCTTGAGAGCTGCTTGGAAGCCTGATGGTGTGTGAAGTTAGTGAGCCAAATGGAGTTGTTCTCCCACAAGAACCACTCGGCTGATCCTTCTTCAATATGCCCTTCACCAACATGCAGTGTTTCCTTGAATGAATTAGCTCTCACACCAATATTTGCGTCTAGAGCCTTTGCATTGAGGGCTATCTGAAAACGGCTGTGGCGCTGAAGTTGCCTATGAATGTGGAGTTGGTGGCATGTGAAACCCGCATGTGGAGCATTCGTTTGTGTGAGATGCTCTACCAGGTTCATTCCTAGATAATGCACTCAAAGGGCACTAAGCATAGAGTGTGAAAACTGAGTTTCCTTGAGAGCTGCTTGGAAGCCTGATGGTGTGTGAAGTTAGTGAGCCAAATGGAGTTGTTCTCCCACAAGAACCACTCGGCTGATCCTTCTTCAATATGCCCTTCACCAACATGCAGTGTTTCCTTGATTGAATTAGCTCTCACACCAATATTTGCGTCTAGAGCCTTTGCATTGAGGGCTATGTGAAAACGGCTGTGGCGCTGAAGTTGCCTGTGAATGTGGAGTTGGTGGCATGTGAAACCCGCATGTGGAGCATTCGTTTGTGTGGGATGCTCTACCAGGTTCATTCCTAGATAATGCACTCAAAGGGCACTAAGCATAGAGTGTGAAAACTGAGTTTCCTTGAGAGCTGCTTGGAAGCCTGATGGTGTGTGAAGTTAGTGAGCCAAATGGAGCTGTTCTCCCACAAGAACCACTCGGCTGATCCTTCTTCAATATGCCCTTCACCAACATGCAGTGTTTCCTTGATTGAATTAGCTCTCACACCAATATTTGCGTCTAGAGCCTTTGCATTGAGGGCTATGTGAAAACGGCTGTGGCGCTGAAGTTGCCTGTGAATGTGGAGTTGGTGGCATGTGAAACCCGTATGTGGAGCATTCGTTTGTTTGGGAATGCTCTACCAGGTTCATTCCTAGATACTGCACTCAAAGGGCACTAAGCATAGAGTGTGAAAACTGAGTTTCCTTGAGAGATGCTTGGAAGCCTGATGGTGTGTGAAGTTAGTGAGCCAAATGGAGTTGTTCTCCCACAAGAACCACTCGGCTGATCCTTCTTCAATATGCCCTTCACCAACATTCAGTGTTTCCTTGATTGAATTAGCTCTCACACCAATATTTGCGTCTAGAGCCTTTGCATTGAGGGCTATGTGAAAACGGCTGTGGCGCTGAAGTTGCCTGTGAATGTGGAGTTGGTGGAATGTGAAACCCGCATGTGGAGCATTCGTTTGTGTGGGATGCTCACCAAGCTTCATTTCAGTCCTAGGCACTCAAAGGGCACTAAGCATAGAGTGTGAAAACTGAGTTTCCTTGAGAGCTGCTTGGAAGCCTGATGGTGTGTGAAGTTAGTGAGCCAAATGGAGTTGTTCTCCCACAAGAACCACTCGGCTGATCCTTCTTCAATATGCCCTTCAGAAACATGCAGTGTTTCCTTGATTGAATTAGCTCTCACACCAATATTTGCGTCTAGAGCCTTTGCATTGAGGGCTATGTGAAAACGGCTGTGGCGCTGAAGTTGCCTGTGCATGTGGAGTTGGTGGCATGTGAAACCCGTATGTGGAGCATTCGTTTGTTTGGGAATGCTCTACCAGGTTCATTCCTAGATAATGCACTCAAAGGGCACTAAGCATAGAGTGTGAAAACTGAGTTTCCTTGAGAGCTGCTTGGAAGCCTGATGGTGTGTGAAGTTAGTGAGCCAAATGGAGTTGTTCTCCCACAAGAACCACTCGGCTGATCCTTCTTCAATATGCCCTTCACCAACATGCAGTGTTTCCTTGATTGAATTAGCTCTCACACCAATATTTGCGTCTAGAGCCTTTGCATTGAGGGCTATGTGAAAACGGCTGTGGCGCTGAAGTTGCCTGTGAATGTGGAGTTGGTGGCATGTGAAACCCGCATGTGGAGCATTCGTTTGTGTGGGATGCTCACCAAGCTTCATTTCAGTCCTAGGCACTCAAAGGGCACTAAGCATAGAGTGTGAAACCTGAGTTTCCTTGAGAGCTGCTTGGAAGCCTGATGGTGTGTGAAGTTAGTGAGCCAAATGGAGTTGTTCTCCCACAAGAACCACTCGGCTGATCCTTCTTCAATATGCCCTTCACCAACATGCAGTGTTTCCTTGATTGAATTAGCTCTCACACCAATATTTGCGTCTAGAGCCTTTGCATTGAGGGCTATCTGAAAACGGCTGTGGCGCTGAAGTTGCCTGTGAATGTGGAGTTGGTGGCATGTGAAACCCGCATGTGGAGTATTAGTTTGTGTGGGATGCTTTACCAGGTTCATTCCTAGATACTGCACTCAAAGAGCAGTAAGCATAGAGTGTGAAAACTGAGTTTCCTTGAGAGCTGCTTGGAAGCCTGATGGTGTGTGAAGTTAGTGAGCCAAATGGAGTTGTTCTCCCACAAGAACCACTCGGCTGATCCTTCTTCAATATGCCCTTCACCAACATGCAGTGTTTCCTTGATTGAATTAGCTCTCACACCAATATTTGCGTCTAGAGCCTTTGCATTACGGGCTATGTGAAAACGGCTGTGGCGCTGAAGTTGCCTGTGAATGTGGAGTTGGTGGCTTGTGAAACCCGCATGTGGAGCATTCGTTTGTGTGAGATGCTCTACCAGGTTCATTCCTAGATAATGCACTCAAAGGGCACTAAGCATAGAGTGTGAAAACTGAGTTTCCTTGAGAGCTGCTTGGAAGCCTGATGGTGTGTGAAGTTAGTGAGCCAAATGGAGTTGTTCTCCCACAAGAACCACTCGGCTGATCCTTCTTCAATATGCCCTTCACCAACATGCAGTGTTTCCTTGATTGAATTAGCTCTCACCCCAATATTTGCGTCTAGAGCCTTTGCATTGAGGGCTATCTGAAAACGGCTGTGGCGCTGAAGTTGCCTGTGAATGTGGAGCTTTTGGCATGTGAAACCCGCATGTGGAGCATTCGTTTGTGTGGGATGCTCACCAAGCTTCATTTCAGTCCTAGGCACTCAAAGGGCACTAAGCATAGAGTGTGAAAACTGAGTTTCCTTGAGAGCTGCTTGGAAGCCTGATGGTGTGTGAAGTTAGTGAGCCAAATGGAGTTGTTCTCCCACAAGAACCACTCGGCTGATCCTTCTTCAATATGCCCTTCACCAACATGCAGTGTTTCCTTGATTGAATTAGCTCTCACACCAATATTTGCGTCTAGAGCCTTTGCATTGAGGGCTATCTGAAAACGGCTGTGGCGCTGAAGTTGCCTGTGAATGTGGAGCTTTTGGCATGTGAAACCCGCATGTGGAGCATTCGTTTGTGTGGGATGCTCACCAAGCTTCATTTCAGTCCTAGGCACTCAAAGGGCACTAAGCATAGAGTGTGAAAACTGAGTTTCCTTGAGAGCTGCTTGGAAGCCTGATGGTGTGTGAAGTTAGTGAGCCAAATGGAGTTGTTCTCCCACAAGAACCACTCGGCTGATCCTTCTTCAATATGCCCTTCACCAACATGCAGTGTTTCCTTGATTGAATTAGCTCTCACACCAATATTTGCGTCTAGAGCCTTTGCATTGAGGGCTATGTGAAAACGGCTGTGGCGCTGAAGTTGCCTGTGAATGTGGAGTTGGTGGCATGTGAAACCCGTATGTGGAGCATTCGTTTGTTTGGGAATGCTCTACCAGGTTCATTCCTAGATAATGCACTCAAAGGGCACTAAGCATAGAGTGTGAAAACTGAGTTTCCTTGAGAGCTGCTTGGAAGCCTGATGGTGTGTGAAGTTAGTGAGCCAAATGGAGTTGTTCTCCCACAAGAACCACTCGGCTGATCCTTCTTCAATATGCCCTTCACCAACATGCAGTGTTTCCTTGATTGAATTAGCTCTCACACCAATATTTGCGTCTAGAGCCTTTGCATTGAGGGCTATGTGAAAACGGCTGTGGCGCTGAAGTTGCCTGTGCATGTGGAGTTGGTGGCATGTGAAACCCGTATGTGGAGCATTCGTTTGTTTGGGAATGCTCTACCAGGTTCATTCCTAGATAATGCACTCAAAGGGCACTAAGCATAGAGTGTGAAAACTGAGTTTCCTTGAGAGCTGCTTGGAAGCCTGATGGTGTGTGAAGTTAGTGAGCCAAATGGAGTTGTTCTCCCACAAGAACCACTCGGCTGATCCTTCTTCAATATGCCCTTCACCAACATGCAGTGTTTCCTTGATTGAATTAGCTCTCACACCAATATTTGCGTCTAGAGCCTTTGCATTGAGGGCTATGTGAAAACGGCTGTGGCGCTGAAGTTGCCTGTGAATGTGGAGTTGGTGGCATGTGAAACCCGCATGTGGAGCATTCGTTTGTGTGGGATGCTCACCAAGCTTCATTTCAGTCCTAGGCACTCAAAGGGCACTAAGCATAGAGTGTGAAACCTGAGTTTCCTTGAGAGCTGCTTGGAAGCCTGATGGTGTGTGAAGTTAGTGAGCCAAATGGAGTTGTTCTCCCACAAGAACCACTCGGCTGATCCTTCTTCAATATGCCCTTCACCAACATGCAGTGTTTCCTTGATTGAATTAGCTCTCACACCAATATTTGCGTCTAGAGCCTTTGCATTGAGGGCTATCTGAAAACGGCTGTGGCGCTGAAGTTGCCTGTGAATGTGGAGTTGGTGGCATGTGAAACCCGCATGTGGAGTATTAGTTTGTGTGGGATGCTTTACCAGGTTCATTCCTAGATACTGCACTCAAAGAGCAGTAAGCATAGAGTGTGAAAACTGAGTTTCCTTGAGAGCTGCTTGGAAGCCTGATGGTGTGTGAAGTTAGTGAGCCAAATGGAGTTGTTCTCCCACAAGAACCACTCGGCTGATCCTTCTTCAATATGCCCTTCACCAACATGCAGTGTTTCCTTGATTGAATTAGCTCTCACACCAATATTTGCGTCTAGAGCCTTTGCATTACGGGCTATGTGAAAACGGCTGTGGCGCTGAAGTTGCCTGTGAATGTGGAGTTGGTGGCTTGTGAAACCCGCATGTGGAGCATTCGTTTGTGTGAGATGCTCTACCAGGTTCATTCCTAGATAATGCACTCAAAGGGCACTAAGCATAGAGTGTGAAAACTGAGTTTCCTTGAGAGCTGCTTGGAAGCCTGATGGTGTGTGAAGTTAGTGAGCCAAATGGAGTTGTTCTCCCACAAGAACCACTCGGCTGATCCTTCTTCAATATGCCCTTCACCAACATGCAGTGTTTCCTTGATTGAATTAGCTCTCACACCAATATTTGCGTCTAGAGCCTTTGCATTGAGGGCTATCTGAAAACGGCTGTGGCGCTGAAGTTGCCTGTGAATGTGGAGCTTTTGGCATGTGAAACCCGCATGTGGAGCATTCGTTTGTGTGGGATGCTCACCAAGCTTCATTTCAGTCCTAGGCACTCAAAGGGCACTAAGCATAGAGTGTGAAAACTGAGTTTCCTTGAGAGCTGCTTGGAAGCCTGATGGTGTGTGAAGTTAGTGAGCCAAATGGAGTTGTTCTCCCACAAGAACCACTCGGCTGATCCTTCTTCAATATGCCCTTCACCAACATGCAGTGTTTCCTTGATTGAATTAGCTCTCACACCAATATTTGCGTCTAGAGCCTTTGCATTGAGGGCTATCTGAAAACGGCTGTGGCGCTGAAGTTGCCTGTGAATGTGGAGCTTTTGGCATGTGAAACCCGCATGTGGAGCATTCGTTTGTGTGGGATGCTCACCAAGCTTCATTTCAGTCCTAGGCACTCAAAGGGCACTAAGCATAGAGTGTGAAAACTGAGTTTCCTTGAGAGCTGCTTGGAAGCCTGATGGTGTGTGAAGTTAGTGAGCCAAATGGAGTTGTTCTCCCACAAGAACCACTCGGCTGATCCTTCTTCAATATGCCCTTCACCAACATGCAGTGTTTCCTTGATTGAATTAGCTCTCACACCAATATTTGCGTCTAGAGCCTTTGCATTGAGGGCTATGTGAAAACGGCTGTGGCGCTGAAGTTGCCTGTGAATGTGGAGTTGGTGGCATGTGAAACCCGCATGTGGAGCATTCGTTTGTGTGGGATGCTCACCAAGCTTCATTTCAGTCCTAGGCACTCAAAGGGCACTAAGCATAGAGTGTGAAAACTGAGTTTCCTTGAGAGCTGCTTGGAAGCCTGATGGTGTGTGAAGTTAGTGAGCCAAATGGAGTTGTTCTCCCACAAGAACCACTCAGCTGATCCTTCTTCAATATGCCCTTCACCAACATGCAGTGTTTCCTTGATTGAATTAGCTCTCACACCAATATTTGCGTCTAGAGCCTTTGCATTGAGGGCTATCTGAAAACGGCTGTGGCGCTGAAGTTGCCTGTGAATGTGGAGTTGGTGGCATGTGAAACCCGCATGTGGAGTATTAGTTTGTGTGGGATGCTTTACCAGGTTCATTCCTAGATACTGCACTCAAAGAGCAGTAAGCATAGAGTGTGAAAACTGAGTTTCCTTGAGAGCTGCTTGGAAGCCTGATGGTGTGTGAAGTTAGTGAGCCAAATGGAGTTGTTCTCCCACAAGAACCACTCGGCTGATCCTTCTTCAATATGCCCTTCACCAACATGCAGTGTTTCCTTGATTGAATTAGCTCTCACACCAATATTTGCGTCTAGAGCCTTTGCATTACGGGCTATGTGAAAACGGCTGTGGCGCTGAAGTTGCCTGTGAATGTGGAGTTGGTGGCTTGTTTAACCCGCATGTGGAGCATTCGTTTGTGTGAGATGCTCTACCAGGTTCATTCCTAGATAATGCACTCAAAGGGCACTAAGCATAGAGTGTGAAAACTGAGTTTCCTTGAGAGCTGCTTGGAAGCCTGATGGTGTGTGAAGTTAGTGAGCCAAATGGAGTTGTTCTCCCACAAGAACCACTCGGCTGATCCTTCTTCAATATGCCCTTCACCAACATGCAGTGTTTCCTTGATTGAATTAGCTCTCACACCAATATTTGCGTCTAGAGCCTTTGCATTGAGGGCTATCTGAAAACGGCTGTGGCGCTGAAGTTGCCTGTGAATGTGGAGCTTTTGGCATGTGAAACCCGCATGTGGAGCATTCGTTTGTGTGGGATGCTCACCAAGCTTCATTTCAGTCCTAGGCACTCAAAGGGCACTAAGCATAGAGTGTGAAAACTGAGTTTCCTTGAGAGCTGCTTGGAAGCCTGATGGTGTGTGAAGTTAGTGAGCCAAATGGAGTTGTTCTCCCACAAGAACCACTCGGCTGATCCTTCTTCAATATGCCCTTCACCAACATTCAGTGTTTCCTTGATTGAATTAGCTCTCACACCAATATTTGCGTCTAGAGCCTTTGCATTGAGGGCTATGTGAAAACGGCTGTGGCGCTGAAGTTGCCTGTGAATGTGGAGTTGGTGGCATGTGAAACCCGCATGTGGAGCATTCGTTTGTGTGGGATGCTCACCAAGCTTCATTTCAGTCCTAGGCACTCAAAGGGCACTAAGCATAGAGTGTGAAAACTGAGTTTCCTTGAGAGCTGCTTGGAAGCCTGATGGTGTGTGAAGTTAGTGAGCCAAATGGAGTTGTTCTCCCACAAGAACCACTCGGCTGATCCTTCTTCAATATGCCCTTCACCAACATGCAGTGTTTCCTTGATTGAATTAGCTCTCACACCAATATTTGCGTCTAGAGCCTTTGCATTGAGGGCTATGTGAAAACGGCTGTGGCGCTGAAGTTGCCTGTGAATGTGGAGTTGGTGGCATGTGAAACCCGCATGTGGAGCATTCGTTTGTGTGGGATGCTCACCAAGCTTCATTTCAGTCCTAGGCACTCAAAGGGCACTAAGCATAGAGTGTGAAAACTGAGTTTCCTTGAGAGCTGCTTGGAAGCCTGATGGTGTGTGAAGTTAGTGAGCCAAATGGAGTTGTTCTCCCACAAGAACCACTCGGCTGATCCTTCTTCAATATGCCCTTCACCAACATGCAGTGTTTCCTTGAATGAATTAGCTCTCACACCAATATTTGCGTCTAGAGCCTTTGCATTGAGGGCTATCTGAAAACGGCTGTGGCGCTGAAGTTGCCTGTGAATGTGGAGTTGGTGGCATGTGAAACCCGCATGTGGAGCATTCGTTTGTGTGAGATGCTCTACCAGGTTCATTCCTAGATAATGCACTCAAAGGGCACTAAGCATAGAGTGTGAAACCTGAGTTTCCTTGAGAGCTGCTTGGAAGCCTGATGGTGTGTGAAGTTAGTGAGCCAAATGGAGTTGTTCTCCCACAAGAACCACTCGGCTGATCCTTCTTCAATATGCCCTTCACCAACATTCAGTGTTTCCTTGATTGAATTAGCTCTCACACCAATATTTGCGTCTAGAGCCTTTGCATTGAGGGCTATGTGAAAACGGCTGTGGCGCTGAAGTTGCCTGTGAATGTGGAGTTGGTGGCATGTGAAACTCGCATGTGGAGCTTTCGTTTGTGTGTGATGCTCACCAAGCTTCATTTCAGTCCTAGGCACTCAAAGGGCACTAAGCATAGAGTGAGAAAACTAAGTTTCCTTGAGAGCTGCTTGGAAGCCTGATGGTGTGTGAAGTTAGTGAGCCAAATGGAGTTGTTCTCCCACAAGAACCACTCGGCTGATCCTTCTTCAATATGCCCTTCACCAACATGCAGTGTTTCCTTGATTGAATTAGCTCTCACACCAATATTTGCGTCTAGAGCCTTTGCATTGAGGGCTATGTGAAAACGGCTGTGGCGCTGAAGTTGCCTGTGAATGTGGAGTTGGTGGCATGTGAAACCCGCATGTGGAGCTTTCGTTTGTGTGGGATGCTTACCAAGCTTCATTTCAGTCCTAGGCACTCAAAGGGCACTAAGCATAGAGTGTGAAAACTGAGTTTCCTTGAGAGCTGCTTGGAAGCCTGATGGTGTGTGAAGTTAGTGAGCCAAATGGAGTTGTTCTCCCACAAGAACCACTCGGCTGATCCTTCTTCAATATGCCCTTCACCAACATGCAGTGTTTCCTTGATTGAATTAGCTCTCACACCAATATTTGCGTCTAGAGCCTTTGCATTGAGGGCTATGTGAAAACGGCTGTGGCGCTGAAGTTGCCTGTGCATGTGGAGTTGGTGGCATGTGAAACCCGCATGTGGAGCATTCGTTTGTGTGGGATGCTCTACCAGGTTCATTCCTAGATAATGCACTCAAAGGGCACTAAGCATAGAGTGTGAAAACTGAGTTTCCTTGAGAGCTGCTTGGAAGCCTGATGGTGTGTGAAGTTAGTGAGCCAAATGGAGTTGTTCTCCCACAAGAACCACTCGGCTGATCCTTCTTCAATATGCCCTTCACCAACATGCAGTGTTTCCTTGATTGAATTAGCTCACACCAATATTTGCGTCTAGAGCCTTTGCATTGAGGGCTATGTGAAAACGGCTGTGGCGCTGAAGTTGCCTGTGAATGTGGAGTTGGTGGCATGTGAAACCCACATGTGGAGCATTCGTTTGTGTGAGATGCTCTACCAGGTTCATTCCTAGATAATGCACTCAAAGGGCACTAAGCATAGAGTGTGAAAACTGAGTTTCCTTGAGAGCTGCTTGGAAGCCTGATGGTGTGTGAAGTTAGTGAGCCAAATGGAGTTGTTCTACCAGAAGAACCGCTCGGCTGATCCTTCTTCAATATGCCCTTCACCAACATTCAGTGTTTCCTTGATTGAATTAGCTCTCACACCAATATTTGCGTCTAGAGTCTTTGCATTGAGGGCTATCGGAAAACGGCTGTGGCGCTGAAGTTGCCTGTGAATGTGGAGTTGGTGGCATGTGAAACCCGCATGTGGAGCATTCGTTTGTGTGGGATGCTCTACCAGGTTCATTCCTAGATAATGCACTCAAAGGGCACTAAGCATAGAGTGTGAAACCTGAGTTTCCTTGAGAGCTGCTTGGAAGCCTGATGGTGTGTGAAGTTAGTGAGCCAAATGGAGTTGTTCTCCCACAAGAACCACTCGGCTGATCCTTCTTCAATATGCCCTTCACCAACATGCAGTGTTTCCTTGATTGAATTAGCTCTCACACCAATATTTGCGTCTAGAGCCTTTGCATTGAGGGCTATGTGAAAACGGCTGTGGCGCTGAAGTTGCCTGTGAATGTGGAGTTGGTGGCATGTGAAACCCGCATGTGGAGCATTCGTTTGTGTTTGATGCTCTACCAGGTTCATTCCTAGGTAATGCACTCAAAGGGCACTAAGCATACAGTGTGAAAACTGAGTTTCCTTGAGAGCTGCTTGGAAGCCTGATGGTGTGTGAAGTTAGTGAGCCAAATGGAGTTGTTCTCCCACAAGAACCACTCGGCTGATCCTTCTTCAATACGCCCTTCACCAACATGCAGTGTTTCCTTGATTGAATTAGCTCTCACACCAATATTTGCGTCTAGAGCCTTTGCATTGAGGGCTATGTGAAAACGGCTGTGGCGCTGAAGTTGCCTGTGAATGTGGAGTTGGTGGCATGTGAAACCCGCATGTGGAGCATTCGTTTGTGTGGGATGCTCACCAAGCTTCATTTCAGTCCTAGGCACTCAAAGGGCACTAAGCATAGAGTGTGAAAACTGAGTTTCCTTGAGAGCTGCTTGGAAGCCTGATGGTGTGTGAAGTTAGTGAGCCAAATGGAGTTGTTCTCCCACAAGAACCACTCGGCTGATCCTTCTTCAATATGCCCTTCACCAACATGCAGTGTTTCCTTGATTGAATTAGCTCTCACACCAATATTTGCGTCTAGAGCCTTTGCATTGAGGGCTATGTGAAAACGGCTGTGGCGCTGAAGTTGCCTGTGAATGTGGAGTTGGTGGCATGTGAAACCCGCATGTGGAGCATTCGTTTGTATGGGATGCTCACCAAGCTTCATTTCAGTCCTAGGCACTCAAAGGGCACTAAGCATAGAGTGTGAAAACTGAGTTTCCTTGAGAGCTGCTTGGAAGCCTGATGGTGTGTGAAGTTAGTGAGCCAAATGGAGTTGTTCTCCCACAAGAACCACTCGGCTGATCCTTCTTCAATATGCCCTTCACCACATGCAGTGTTTCCTTGAATGAATTAGCTCTCACACCAATATTTGCGTCTAGAGCCTTTGCATTGAGGGCTATCTGAAAACGGCTGTGGCGCTGAAGTTGCCTGTGAATGTGGAGTTGGTGGCATGTGAAACCCGCATGTGGAGCATTCGTTTGTGTGAGATGCTCTACCAGGTTCATTCCTAGATAATGCACTCAAAGGGCACTAAGCATAGAGTGTGAAAACTGAGTTTCCTTGAGAGCTGCTTGGAAGCCTGATGGTGTGTGAAGTTAGTGAGCCAAATGGAGTTGTTCTCCCACAAGAACCACTCGGCTGATCCTTCTTCATATGCCCTTCACCAACATGCAGTGTTTCCTTGATTGAATTAGCTCTCACACCAATATTTGCGTCTAGAGCCTTTGCATTGAGGGCTATGTGAAAACGGCTGTGGCGCTGAAGTTGCCTGTGAATGTGGAGTTGGTGGCATGTGAAACCCGCATGTGGAGCATTCGTTTGTGTGGGATGCTCTACCAGGTTCATTCCTAGATAATGCACTCAAAGGGCACTAAGCATAGAGTGTGAAAACTGAGTTTCCTTGAGAGCTGCTTGGAAGCCTGATGGTGTGTGAAGTTAGTGAGCCAAATGGAGTTGTTCTCCACAAGAACCACTCGGCTGATCCTTCTTCAATATGCCTTCACCAACATGCAGTGTTTCCTTGATTGAATTAGCTCTCACACCAATATTTGCGTCTAGAGCCTTTGCATTGAGGGCTATGTGAAAACGGCTGTGGCGCTGAAGTTGCCTGTGAATGTGGAGTTGGTGGCATGTGAAACCCGCATGTGGAGCATTCGTTTGTGTGGGATGCTCTACCAGGTTCATTCCTAGATAATGCACTCAAAGGGCACTAAGCATAGAGTGTGAAAACTGAGTTTCCTTGAGAGCTGCTTGGAAGCCTGATGGTGTGTGAAGTTAGTGAGCCAAATGGAGTTGTTCTCCCACAAGAACCACTCGGCTGATCCTTCTTCAATATGCCCTTCACCAACATGCAGTGTTTCCTTGATTGAATTAGCTCTCACACCAATATTTGCGTCTAGAGCCTTTGCATTGAGGGCTATGTGAAAACGGCTGTGGCGCTGAAGTTGCCTGTGAATGTGGAGTTGGTGGCATGTGAAACCCGCATGTGGAGCATTCGTTTGTGTGGGATGCTCACCAAGCTTCATTTCAGTCCTAGGCACTCAAAGGGCACTAAGCATAGAGTGTGAAAACTGAGTTTCCTTGAGAGCTGCTTGGAAGCCTGATGGTGTGTGAAGTTAGTGAGCCAAATGGAGTTGTTCTCCCACAAGAACCACTAGGCTGATCCTTCTTCAATATGCCCTTCACCAACATGCAGTGTTTCCTTGATTGAATTAGCTCTCACACCAATATTTGCGTCTAGAGCCTTTGCATTGAGGGCTATCTGAAAACGGCTGTGGCGCTGAAGTTGCCTGTGAATGTGGAGTTGGTGGCATGTGAAACCCGCATGTGGAGCATTCGTTTGCGTGGGATGCTCAGCAAGCTTCATTTCAGTCCTAGGCACTCAAAGGGCACTAAGCATAGAGTGTGAAAACTGAGTTTCCTTGAGAGCTGCTTGGAAGCCTGCTGGTGTGTGAAGTTAGTGAGCCAAATGGAGTTGTTCTCCCACAAGAACCACTCGGCTGATCCTTCTTCAATATGCCCTTCACCAACATGCAGTGTTTCCTTGATTGAATTAGCTCTCACACCAATATTTGCGTCTAGAGCCTTTGCATTGAGGGCTATCTGAAAACGGCTGTGGCGCTGAAGTTGCCTGTGAATGTGGAGTTGGTGGCATGTGAAACCCGCATGTGGAGCATTCGTTTGTGTGGGATGCTCTACCAGGTTCATTCCTAGATAATGCACTCAAAGGGCACTAAGCATAGAGTGTGAAAACTGAGTTTCCTTGAGAGCTGCTTGGAAGCCTGATGGTGTGTGAAGTTAGTGAGCCAAATGGAGTTGTTCTCCCACAAGAACCACTCGGCTGATCCTTCTTCAATATGCCCTTCACCAACATGCAGTGTTTCCTTGATTGAATTAGCTCTCACACCAATATTTGCGTCTAGAGCCTTTGCATTGACGGCTATGTGAAAACGGCTGTGGCGCTGAAGTTGCCTGTGAATGTGGAGTTGGTGGCATGTGAAACCCGCATGTGGAGCATTCGTTTGTGTGGGATGCTCTACCAGGTTCATTCCTAGATAATGCACTCAAAGGGCACTAAGCATAGAGTGTGAAAACTGAGTTTCCTTGAGAGCTGCTTGGAAGCCTGATGGTGTGTGAAGTTAGTGAGCCAAATGGAGTTGTTCTCCCACAAGAACCACTCGGCTGATCCTTCTTCAATACGCCCTTCACCAACATGCAGTGTTTCCTTGATTGAATTAGCTCACACCAATATTTGCGTCTAGAGCCTTTGCATTGAGGGCTATGTGAAAACAGCTGTGGCGCTGAAGTTGCCTGTGAATGTGGAGTTGGTGGCATGTGAAACCCGCATGTGGAGCATTCGATTGTATGGGATGCTCACCAAGCTTCATTTCAGTCCTAGGCACTCAAAGGGCACTAAGCATAGAGTGTGAAAACTGAGTTTCCTTGAGAGCTGCTTGGAAGCCTGATGGTGTGTGAAGTTAGTGAGCCAAATGGAGTTGTTCTCCCACAAGAACCACTCGGCTGATCCTTCTTCAATATGCCCTTCACCAACATGCAGTGTTTCCTTGATTGAATTAGCTCTCACACCAATATTTGCGTCTAGAGCCTTTGCATTGAGGGCTATGTGAAAACGGCTGTGGCGCTGAAGTTGCCTGTGAATGTGGAGTTGGTGGCATGTGAAACCCGCATGTGGAGCATTCGTTTGTGTGGGATGCTCACCAAGCTTCATTTCAGTCCTAGGCACTCAAAGGGCACTAAGCATAGAGTGTGAAAACTGAGTTTCCTTGAGAGCTGCTTGGAAGCCTGATGGTGTGTGAAGTTAGTGAGCCAAATGGAGTTGTTCTCCCACAAGAACCACTCGGCTGATCCTTCTTCAATATGCCCTTCACCAACATGCAGTGTTTCCTTGATTGAATTAGCTCTCACACCAATATTTGCGTCTAGAGCCTTTGCATTGAGGGCTATGTGAAAACGGCTGTGGCGCTGAAGTTGCCTGTGAATGTGGAGTTGGTGGCATGTGAAACCCGCATGTGGAGCATTCGTTTGTGTGGGATGCTCACCAAGCTTCATTTCAGTCCTAGGCACTCAAAGGGCACTAAGCATAGAGTGTGAAAACTGAGTTTCCTTGAGAGCTGCTTGAAGCCTGATGGTGTGTGAAGTTAGTGAGCCAAATGGAGTTGTTCTCCCACAAGAACCACTCGGCTGATCCTTCTTCAATATGCCCTTCACCAACATGCAGTGTTTCCTTGAATGAATTAGCTCTCACACCAATATTTGCGTCTAGAGCCTTTGCATTGAGGGCTATCTGAAAACGGCTGTGGCGCTGAAGTTGCCTGTGAATGTGGAGTTGGTGGCATGTGAAACCCGCATGTGGAGCATTCGTTTGTGTGAGATGCTCTACCAGGTTCATTCCTAGATAATGCACTCAAAGGGCACTAAGAATAGAGTGTGAAAACTGAGTTTCCTTGAGAGCTGCTTGGAAGCCTGATGGTGTGTGAAGTTAGTGAGCCAAATGGAGTTGTTCTCCCACAAGAACCACTCGGCTGATCCTTCTTCAATATGCCCTTCACCAACATGCAGTGTTTCCTTGATTGAATTAGCTCTCACACCAATATTTGCGTCTAGAGCCTTTGCATTGAGGGCTATGTGAAAACGGCTGTGGCGTTGAAGTTGCCTGTGAATGTGGAGTTGGTGGCATGTGAAACCCGCATGTGGAGCATTCGTTTGTGTGGGATGCTCTACCAGGTTCATTCCTAGATAATGCACTCAAAGGGCACTAAGCATAGAGTGTGAAAACAGAGTTTCCTTGAGAGCTGCTTGGAAGCCTGATGGTGTGTGAAGTTAGTGAGCCAAATGGAGTTGTTCTCCCACAAGAACCACTCGGCTGATCCTTCTTCAATATGCCCTTCACCAACATGCAGTGTTTCCTTGATTGAATTAGCTCTCACACCAATATTTGCGTCTAGAGCCTTTGCATTGAGGGCTATGTGAAAACGGCTGTGGCGCTGAAGTTGCCTGTGAATGTGGAGTTGGTGGCATGTGAAACCCGCATGTGGAGCATTCGTTTGTGTGGGATGCTCTACCAGGTTCATTCCTAGATAATGCACTCAAAGGGCACTAAGCATAGAGTGTGAAAACTGAGTTTCCTTGAGAGCTGCTTGGAAGCCTGATGGTGTGTGAAGTTAGTGAGCCAAATGGAGTTGTTCTCCCACAAGAACCACTCGGCTGATCCTTCTTCAATATGCACTTCACCAACATGCAGTGTTTCCTTGATTGAATTAGCTCTCACACCAATATTTGCGTCTAGAGCCTTTGCATTGAGGGCTATGTGAAAACGGCTGTGGCGCTGAAGTTGCCTGTGAATGTGGAGTTGGTGGCATGTGAAACCCGCATGTGGAGCATTCGTTTGTGTGGGATGCTCACCAAGCTTCATTTCAGTCCTAGGCACTCAAAGGGCACTAAGCATAGAGTGTGAAAACTGAGTTTCCTTGAGAGCTGCTTGGAAGCCTGATGGTGTGTGAAGTTAGTGAGCCAAATGGAGTTGTTCTCCCACAAGAACCACTCGGCTGATCCTTCTTCAATATGCCCTTCACCAACATGCAGTGTTTCTTTGAATGAATTAGCTCTCACACCAATATTTGTGTCTAGAGCCTTTGCATTGACGGCTATGTGAAAACGGCTGTGGCGCTGAAGTTGCCTGTGAATGTGGAGTTGGTGGCATGTGAAACCCGCATGTGGAGCATTCGTTTGTGTGGGATGCTCTACCAGGTTCATTCCTAGATAATGCACTCAAAGGGCACTAAGCATAGAGTGTGAAAACTGAGTTTCCTTGAGAGCTGCTTGGAAGCCTGATTGTGTGTGAAGTTAGTGAGCCAAATGGAGTTGTTCTCCCACAAGAACCACTCGGCTGATCCTTCTTCAATATGCACTTCACCAACATGCAGTGTTTCCTTGATTGAATTAGCTCTCACACCAATATTTGCGTCTAGAGCCTTTGCATTGAGGGCTATGTGAAAACGGCTGTGGCGCTGAAGTTGCCTGTGAATGTGGAGTTGGTGGCATGTGAAACCCGCATGTGGAGCATTCGTTTGTGTGGGATGCTCTACCAGGTTCATTCCTAGATAATGCACTCAAAGGGCACTAAGCATAGAGTGTGAAAACTGAGTTTCCTTGAGAGCTGCTTGGAAGCCTGATGGTGTGTGAAGTTAGTGAGCCAAATGGAGTTGTTCTCCCACAAGAACCACTCGGCTGATCCTTCTTCAATATGCCCTTCACCAACATGCACTGTTTCCTTGATTGAATTAGCTCTCACACCAATATTTGCGTCTAGAGCCTTTGCATTGAGGGCTATGTGAAAACGGCTGTGGCGCTGAAGTTGCCTGTGAATGTGGAGTTGGTGGCATGTGAAACCCGTATGTGGAGCATTCGTTTGTTTGGGAATGCTCTACCAGGTTCATTCCTAGATAATGCACTCAAAGGGCACTAAGCATAGAGTGTGAATAGTGAGTTTCCTTGAGAGCTGCTTGGAAGCCTGATGGTGTGTGAAGTTAGTGAGCCAAATGGAGTTGTTCTCCCACAAGAACCACTCGGCTGATCCTTCTTCAATATGCCCTTCACCAACATGCAGTGTTTCCTTGATTGAATTAGCTCTCACACCAATATTTGCGTCTAGAGCCTTTGCATTGAGGGCTATGTGAAAACGGCTGTGGCGCTGAAGTTGCCTGTGAATGTGGAGTTGGTGGCATGTGAAACCCGCATGTGGAGCATTCGTTTGTGTGGGATGCTCACCAAGCTTCATTTCAGTCCTAGGCACTCAAAGGGCACTAAGCATAGAGTGTGAAAACTGAGTTTCCTTGAGAGCTGCTTGGAAGCCTGATGGTGTGTGAAGTTAGTGAGCCAAATGGAGTTGTTCTCCCACAAGAACCACTCGGCTGATCCTTCTTCAATATGCCCTTCACCAACATGCAGTGCTTCCTTGATTGAATTAGCTCTCACACCAATATTTGCGTCTAGAGCCTTTGCATTGAGGGCTATGTGAAAACGGCTGTGGCGCTGAAGTTGCCTGTGAATGTGGAGTTGGTGGCATGTGAAACCCGCATGTGGAGCATTCGTTTGTGTGTGATGCTCTACCAGGTTCATTCCTAGATAATGCACTCAAAGGGCACTAAGCATAGAGTGTGAAAACTGAGTTTCCTTGAGAGCTGCTTGGAAGCCTGATGGTGTGTGAAGTTAGTGAGCCAAATGGAGTTGTTCTCCCACAAGAACCACTCGGCTGATCCTTCTTCAATATGCCCTTCACCAACATGCAGTGTTTCCTTGATTGAATTAGCTCTCACACCAATATTTGCGTCTAGAGCCTTTGCATTGAGGGCTATGTGAAAACGGCTGTGGCGCTGAAGTTGCCTGTGAATGTGGAGTTGGTGGCATGTGAAACCCGCATGTGGAGCATTCGTTTGTGTGGGATGCTCTACCAGGTTCATTCCTAGATAATGCACTCAAAGGGCACTAAGCATAGAGTGTGAAAACTGAGTTTCCTTGAGAGCTGCTTGGAAGCCTGATGGTGTGTGAAGTTAGTGAGCCAAATGGAGTTGTTCTCCCACAAGAACCACTCGGCTGATCCTTCTGCAATATGCCCTTCACCAACATGCAGTGCTTCCTTGATTGAATTAGCTCTCACACCAATATTTGCGTCTAGAGCCTTTGCATTGAGGGCTATGTGAAAACGGCTGTGGCGCTGAAGTTGCCTGTGAATGTGGAGTTGGTGGCATGTGAAACCCGCATGTGGAGCATTCGTTTGTGTGAGATGCTCTACCAGGTTCATTCCTAGATAATGCACTCAAAGGGCACTAAGCATAGAGTGTGAAAACTGAGTTTCCTTGAGAGCTGCTTGGAAGCCTGATGGTGTGTGAAGTTAGTGAGCCAAATGGAGTTGTTCTCCCACAAGAACCACTCGGCTGATCCTTCTTCAATATGCCCTTCACCAACATGCAGTGTTTCCTTGAATGAATTAGCTCTCACACCAATATTTGCGTCTAGAGCCTTTGCATTGAGGGCTATGTGAAAACGGCTGTGGCGCTGAAGTTGCCTGTGAATGTGGAGTTGGTGGCATGTGAAACCCGCATGTGGAGCATTCGTTTGTATGAGATGCTCTACCAGGTTCATTCCTAGATAATGCACTCAAAGGGCACTAAGCATAGAGTGTGAATAGTGAGTTTCCTTGAGAGCTGCTTGGAAGCCTGATGGTGTGTGAAGTTAGTGAGCCAAATGGAGTTGTTCTCCCACAAGAACCACTCGGCTGATCCTTCTTTAATATGCCCTTCACCAACATGCAGTGTTTCCTTGATTGAATTAGCTCTCACACCAATATTTGCGTCTAGAGCCTTTGCATTGAGGGCTATGAGAAAACGGCTGTGGCGCTGAAGTTGCCTCTGAATGTGGAGTTGGTGGCATGTGAAACCCGCATGTGGAGCATTCGTTTGTGTGGGATGCTCACCAAGCTTCATTTCAGTCCTAGGCACTCAAAGGGCACTAAGCATAGAGTGTGAAAACTGAGTTTCCTTGAGAGCTGCTTGGAAGCCTGATGGTGTGTGAAGTTAGTGAGCCAAATGGAGTTGTTCTCCCACAAGAACCACTCGGCTGATCCTTCTTCAATATGCCCTTCACCAACATGCAGTGTTTCCTTGATTGAATTAGCTCTCACACCAATATTTGCGTCTAGAGCCTTTGCATTGAGGGCTATGTGAAAACGGCTGTGGCGCTGAAGTTGCCTGTGAATGTGGAGTTGGTGGCATGTGAAACCCGCATGTGGAGCATTCGTTTGTGTGGGATGCTCACCAAGCTTCATTTCAGTCCTAGGCACTCAAAGGGCACTAAGCATAGAGTGTGAAAACTGAGTTTCCTTGAGAGCTGCTTGGAAGCCTGATGGTGTGTGAAGTTAGTGAGCCAAATGGAGTTGTTCTCCCACAAGAACCACTCGGCTGATCCTTCTTCAATATGCCCTTCACCAACATGCAGTGTTTCCTTGATTGAATTAGCTCTCACACCAATATTTGCGTCTAGATGCTTTACTTTGAGGGCTATGTGAAAACGGCTGTGGCGCTGAAGTTGCCTGTGAATGTGGAGTTGGTGGCATGTGAAACCCGCATGTGGAGCATTCGTTTGTGTGGGATGCTCTACCAGGTTCATTCCTAGATAATGCACTCAAAGGGCACTAAGCATAGAGTGTGAAAACTGAGTTTCCTTGAGAGCTGCTTGGAAGCCTGATGGTGTGTGAAGTTAGTGAGCCAAATGGAGTTGTTCTCCACAAGAACCACTCGGCTGATCCTTCTTCAATATGCCCTTCACCAACATGCAGTGTTTCCTTGATTGAATTAGCTCTCACACCAATATTTGTGTCTAGAGCCTTTGCATTGACGGCTATGTGAAAACGGGCTGTGGCGCTGAAGTTGCCTGTGAATGTGGAGTTGGTGGCATGTGAAACCCGCATGTGGAGCATTCGTTTGTGTGGGATGCTCTACCAGGTTCATTCCTAGATAATGCACTCAAAGGGCACTAAGCATAGAGTGTGAAAACTGAGTTTCCTTGAGAGCTGCTTGGAAGCCTGATTGTGTGTGAAGTTAGTGAGCCAAATGGAGTTGTTCTCCCACAAGAACCACTCGGCTGATCCTTCTTCAATATGCCCTTCACCAACATGCAGTGTTTCCTTGATTGAATTAGCTCTCACACCAATATTTGCGTCTAGAGCCTTTGCATTGAGGGGCTATGTGAAAACGGCTGTGGCGCTGAAGTTGCCTGTGAATGTGGAGTTGGTGGCATGTGAAACCCGCATGTGGAGCATTCGTTTGTGTGGGATGCTCTACCAGGTTCATTCCTAGATAATGCACTCAAAGGGCACTAAGCATAGAGTGTGAAAACTGAGTTTCCTTGAGAGCTGCTTGGAAGCCTGATGGTGTGTGAAGTTAGTGAGCCAAATGGAGTTGTTCTCCCACAAGAACCACTCGGCTGATCCTTCTTCAATATGCCCTTCACCAACATGCACTGTTTCCTTGATTGAATTAGCTCTCACACCAATATTTGCGTCTAGAGCCTTTGCATTGAGGGCTATGTGAAAACGGCTGTGGCGCTGAAGTTGCCTGTGAATGTGGAGTTGGTGGCATGTGAAACCCGTATGTGGAGCATTCGTTTGTTTGGGAATGCTCTACCAGGTTCATTCCTAGATAATGCACTCAAAGGGCACTAAGCATAGAGTGTGAAAACTGAGTTTCCTTGAGAGCTGCTTGGAAGCCTGATGGTGTGTGAAGTTAGTGAGCCAAATGGAGTTGTTCTCCCACAAGAACCACTCGGCTGATCCTTCTTCAATATGCCCTTCACCAACATGCAGTGTTTCCTTGATTGAATTAGCTCTCACACCAATATTTGCGTCTAGAGCCTTTGCATTGAGGGCTATGTGAAAACGGCTGTGGCGCTGAAGTTGCCTGTGAATGTGGAGTTGGTGGCATGTGAAACCCGCATGTGGAGCATTCGTTTGTGTGGGATGCTCACCAAGCTTCATTTCAGTCCTAGGCATTCAAAGGGCACTAAGCATAGAGTGTGAAAACTGAGTTTCCTTGAGAGCTGCTTGGAAGCCTGATGGTGTGTGAAGTTAGTGAGCCAAATGGAGTTGTTCTCCCACAAGAACCACTCGGCTGATCCTTCTTCAATATGCCCTTCACCAACATGCAGTGCTTCCTTGATTGAATTAGCTCTCACACCAATATTTGCGTCTAGAGCCTTTGCATTGAGGGCTATGTGAAAACGTCTGTGGCGCTGAAGTTGCCTGTGAATGTGGAGTTGGTGGCATGTGAAACCCGCATGTGGAGCATTCGTTTGTGTGGGATGCTCTACCAGGTTCATTCCTAGATAATGCACTCAAAGGGCACTAAGCATAGAGTGTGAAAACTGAGTTTCCTTGAGAGCTGCTTGGAAGCCTGATGGTGTGTGAAGTTAGTGAGCCAAATGGAATTGTTCTCCCCACAAGAACCACTCGGCTGATCCTTCTTCAATATGCCCTTCACCAACATGCAGTGTTTCCTTGATTGAATTAGCTCTCACACCAATATTTGCGTCTAGAGCCTTTGCATTGAGGGCTATGTGAAAACGGCTGTGGCGCTGAAGTTGCCTGTGAATGTGGAGTTGGTGGCATGTGAAACCCGCATGTGGAGCATTCGTTTGTGTGGGATGCTCTACCAGGTTCATTCCTAGATAATGCACTCAAAGGGCACTAAGCATAGAGTGTGAAAACTGAGTTTCCTTGAGAGCTGCTTGGAAGCCTGATGGTGTGTGAAGTTAGTGAGCCAAATGGAGTTGTTCTCCCACAAGAACCACTCGGCTGATCCTTCTTCAATATGCCCTTCACCAACATGCAGTGTTTCCTTGATTGAATTAGCTCTCACACCAATATTTGCGTCTAGAGCCTTTGCATTGAGGGCTATGTGAAAACGGCTGTGGCGCTGAAGTTGCCTGTGAATGTGGAGTTGGTGGCATGTGAAACCCGCATGTGGAGCATTCGTTTGTGTGGGATGCTCACCAAGCTTCATTCAGTCCTAGGCACTCAAAGGGCACTAAGCATAGAGTGTGAAAACTGAGTTTCCTTGAGAGCTGCTTGGAAGCCTGATGGTGTGTGAAGTTAGTGAGCCAAATGGAGTTGTTCTCCCACAAGAACCACTCGGCTGATCCTTCTTCAATATGCCCTTCACCAACATGCAGTGCTTCCTTGATTGAATTAGCTCTCACACCAATATTTGCGTCTAGAGCCTTTGCATTGAGGGCTATGTGTGTGAAAACGGCTGTGGCGCTGAAGTTGCCTGTGAATGTGGAGTTGGTGGCATGTGAAACCCGCATGTGGAGCATTCGTTTGTGTGGGATGCTCTACCAGGTTCATTCCTAGATAATGCACTCAAAGGGCACTAAGCATAGAGTGTGAAAACTGAGTTTCCTTGAGAGCTGCTTGGAAGCCTGATGGTGTGTGAAGTTAGTGAGCCAAATGGAGTTGTTCTCCCACAAGAACCACTCGGCTGATCCTTCTGCAATATGCCCTTCACCAACATGCAGTGCTTCCTTGATTGAATTAGCTCTCACACCAATATTTGCGTCTAGAGCCTTTGCATTGAGGGCTATGTGAAAACGGCTGTGGCGCTGAAGTTGCCTGTGAATGTGGAGTTGGTGGCATGTGAAACCCGCATGTGGAGCATTCGTTTGTGTGAGATGCTCTACCAGGTTCATTCCTAGATAATGCACTCAAAGGGCACTAAGCATAGAGTGTGAAAACTGAGTTTCCTTGAGAGCTGCTTGGAAGCCTGATGGTGTGTGAAGTTAGTGAGCCAAATGGAGTTGTTCTCCCACAAGAACCACTCGGCTGATCCTTCTTCAATATGCCCTTCACCAACATGCAGTGTTTCCTTGAATGAATTAGCTCTCACACCAATATTTGCGTCTAGAGCCTTTGCATTGAGGGGTATGTGAAAACGGCTGTGGCGCTGAAGTTGCCTGTGAATGTGGAGTTGGTGGCATGTGAAACCCGCATGTGGAGCATTCGTTTGTATGAGATGCTCTACCAGGTTCATTCCTAGATAATGCACTCAAAGGGCACTAAGCATAGAGTGTGAATAGTGAGTTTCCTTGAGAGCTGCTTGGAAGCCTGATGGTGTGTGAAGTTAGTGAGCCAAATGGAGTTGTTCTCCCACAAGAACCACTCGGCTGATCCTTCTTCAATATGCCCATTCACCAACATGCAGTGTTTCCTTGATTGAATTAGCTCTCACACCAATATTTGCGTCTAGAGCCTTTGCATTGAGGGCTATGTGAAAACGGCTGTGGCGCTGAAGTTGCCTGTGAATGTGGAGTTGGTGGCATGTGAAACCCGCATGTGGAGCATTCGTTTGTGTGGGATGCTCACCAAGCTTCATTTCAGTCCTAGGCACTCAAAGGGCACTAAGCATAGAGTGTGAAAACTGAGTTTCCTTGAGAGCTGCTTGGAAGCCTGATGGTGTGTGAAGTTAGTGAGCCAAATGGAGTTGTTCTCCCACAAGAACCACTCGGCTGATCCTTCTTCAATATGCCCTTCACCAACATGCAGTGTTTCCTTGATTGAATTAGCTCTCACACCAATATTTGCGTCTAGATGCTTTACTTTGAGGGCTATGTGAAAACGGCTGTGGCCCTGAAGTTGCCTGTGAATGTGGAGTTGGTGGCATGTGAAACCCGCATGTGGAGCATTCGTTTGTGTGGAATGCTCTACCAGGTTCATTCCTAGATAATGCACTCAAAGGGCACTAAGCATAGAGTGTGAAAACTGAGTTTCCTTGAGAGCTGCTTGGAAGCCTGATGGTGTGTGAAGTTAGTGAGCCAAATGGAGTTGTTCTCCCACAAGAACCACTCGGCTGATCCTTCTTCAATATGCCCTTCACCAACATGCAGTGTTTCCTTGATTGAATTAGCTCTCACACCAATATTTGTGTCTAGAGCCTTTGCATTGACGGCTATGTGAAAACGGCTGTGGCGCTGAAGTTGCCTGTGAATGTGGAGTTGGTGGCATGTGAAACCCGCATGTGGAGCATTCGTTTGTGTGGGATGCTCTACCAGGTTCATTCCTAGATAATGCACTCAAAGGGCACTAAGCATAGAGTGTGAAAACTGAGTTTCCTTGAGAGCTGCTTGGAAGCCTGATTGTGTGTGAAGTTAGTGAGCCAAATGGAGTTGTTCTCCCACAAGAACCACTCGGCTGATCCTTCTTCAATATGCACTTCACCAACATGCAGTGTTTCCTTGATTGAATTAGCTCTCACACCAATATTTGCGTCTAGAGCCTTTGCATTGAGGGCTATGTGAAAACGGCTGTGGCGCTGAAGTTGCCTGTGAATGTGGAGTTGGTGGCATGTGAAACCCGCATGTGGAGCATTCGTTTGTGTGGGATGCTCTACCAGGTTCATTCCTAGATAATGCACTCAAAGGGCACTAAGCATAGAGTGTGAAAACTGAGTTTCCTTGAGAGCTGCTTGGAAGCCTGATGGTGTGTGAAGTTAGTGAGCCAAATGGAGTTGTTCTCCCACAAGAACCACTCGGCTGATCCTTCTTCAATATGCCCTTCACCAGCATGCACTGTTTCCTTGATTGAATTAGCTCTCACACCAATATTTGCGTCTAGAGCCTTTGCATTGAGGGCTATGTGAAAACGGCTGTGGCGCTGAAGTTGCCTGTGAATGTGGAGTTGGTGGCATGTGAAACCCGTATGTGGAGCATTCGTTTGTTTGGGAATGCTCTACCAGGTTCATTCCTAGATAATGCACTCAAAGGGCACTAAGCATAGAGTGTGAAAACTGAGTTTCCTTGAGAGCTGCTTGGAAGCCTGATGGTGTGTGAAGTTAGTGAGCCAAATGGAGTTGTTCTCCCACAAGAACCACTCGGCTGATCCTTCTTCAATATGCCCTTCACCAACATGCAGTGTTTCCTTGATTGAATTAGCTCTCACACCAATATTTGCGTCTAGAGCCTTTGCATTGAGGGCTATGTGAAAACGGCTGTGGCGCTGAAGTTGCCTGTGAATGTGGAGTTGGTGGCATGTGAAACCCGCATCTGGAGCATTCGTTTGTGTGGGATGCTCACCAAGCTTCATTTCAGTCCTAGGCACTCAAAGGGCACTAAGCATAGAGTGTGAAAACTGAGTTTCCTTGAGAGCTGCTTGGAAGCCTGATGGTGTGTGAAGTTAGTGAGCCAAATGGAGTTGTTCTCCCACAAGAACCACTCGGCTGATCCTTCTTCAATATGCCCTTCACCAACATGCAGTGCTTCCTTGATTGAATTAGCTCTCACACCAATATTTGCGTCTAGAGCCTTTGCATTGAGGGCTATGTGAAAACGGCTGTGGCGCTGAAGTTGCCTGTGAATGTGGAGTTGGTGGCATGTGAAACCCGCATCTGGAGCATTCGTTTGTGTGGGATGCTCTACCAGGTTCATTCCTAGATAATGCACTCAAAGGGCACTAAGCATAGAGTGTGAAAACTGAGTTTCCTTGAGAGCTGCTTGGAAGCCTGATGGTGTGTGAAGTTAGTGAGCCAAATGGAGTTGTTCTCCCACAAGAACCACTCGGCTGATCCTTCTTCAATATGCCCTTCACCAACATGCAGTGTTTCCTTGATTGAATTAGCTCTCACACCAATATTTGTGTCTAGAGCCTTTGCATTGACGGCTATGTGAAAACGGCTGTGGCGCTGAAGTTGCCTGTGAATGTGGAGTTGGTGGCATGTGAAACCCGCATGTGGAGCATTCGTTTGTGTGGGATGCTCTACCAGGTTCATTCCTAGATAATGCACTCAAAGGGCACTAAGCATAGAGTGTGAAAACTGAGTTTCCTTGAGAGCTGCTTGGAAGCCTGATTGTGTGTGAAGTTAGTGAGCCAAATGGAGTTGTTCTCCCACAAGAACCACTCGGCTGATCCTTCTTCAATATGCACTTCACCAACATGCAGTGTTTCCTTGATTGAATTAGCTCTCACACCAATATTTGCGTCTAGAGCCTTTGCATTGAGGGCTATGTGAAAACGGCTGTGGCGCTGAAGTTGCCTGTGAATGTGGAGTTGGTGGCATGTGAAACCCGCATGTGGAGCATTCGTTTGTGTGGGATGCTCTACCAGGTTCATTCCTAGATAATGCACTCAAAGGGCACTAAGCATAGAGTGTGAAAACTGAGTTTCCTTGAGAGCTGCTTGGAAGCCTGATGGTGTGTGAAGTTAGTGAGCCAAATGGAGTTGTTCTCCCACAAGAACCACTCGGCTGATCCTTCTTCAATATGCCCTTCACCAGCATGCACTGTTTCCTTGATTGAATTAGCTCTCACACCAATATTTGCGTCTAGAGCCTTTGCATTGAGGGCTATGTGAAAACGGCTGTGGCGCTGAAGTTGCCTGTGAATGTGGAGTTGGTGGCATGTGAAACCCGTATGTGGAGCATTCGTTTGTTTGGGAATGCTCTACCAGGTTCATTCCTAGATAATGCACTCAAAGGGCACTAAGCATAGAGTGTGAAAACTGAGTTTCCTTGAGAGCTGCTTGGAAGCCTGATGGTGTGTGAAGTTAGTGAGCCAAATGGAGTTGTTCTCCCACAAGAACCACTCGGCTGATCCTTCTTCAATATGCCCTTCACCAACATGCAGTGTTTCCTTGATTGAATTAGCTCTCACACCAATATTTGCGTCTAGAGCCTTTGCATTGAGGGCTATGTGAAAACGGCTGTGGCGCTGAAGTTGCCTGTGAATGTGGAGTTGGTGGCATGTGAAACCCGCATCTGGAGCATTCGTTTGTGTGGGATGCTCACCAAGCTTCATTTCAGTCCTAGGCACTCAAAGGGCACTAAGCATAGAGTGTGAAAACTGAGTTTCCTTGAGAGCTGCTTGGAAGCCTGATGGTGTGTGAAGTTAGTGAGCCAAATGGAGTTGTTCTCCCACAAGAACCACTCGGCTGATCCTTCTTCAATATGCCCTTCACCAGCATGCACTGTTTCCTTGATTGAATTAGCTCTCACACCAATATTTGCGTCTAGAGCCTTTGCATTGAGGGCTATGTGAAAACGGCTGTGGCGCTGAAGTTGCCTGTGAATGTGGAGTTGGTGGCATGTGAAACCCGTATGTGGAGCATTCGTTTGTTTGGGAATGCTCTACCAGGTTCATTCCTAGATAATGCACTCAAAGGGCACTAAGCATAGAGTGTGAAAACTGAGTTTCCTTGAGAGCTGCTTGGAAGCCTGATGGTGTGTGAAGTTAGTGAGCCAAATGGAGTTGTTCTCCCACAAGAACCACTCGGCTGATCCTTCTTCAATATGCCCTTCACCAACATGCAGTGTTTCCTTGATTGAATTAGCTCTCACACCAATATTTGCGTCTAGAGCCTTTGCATTGAGGGCTATGTGAAAACGGCTGTGGCGCTGAAGTTGCCTGTGAATGTGGAGTTGGTGGCATGTGAAACCCGCATCTGGAGCATTCGTTTGTGTGGGATGCTCACCAAGCTTCATTTCAGTCCTAGGCACTCAAAGGGCACTAAGCATAGAGTGTGAAAACTGAGTTTCCTTGAGAGCTGCTTGGAAGCCTGATGGTGTGTGAAGTTAGTGAGCCAAATGGAGTTGTTCTCCCACAAGAACCACTCGGCTGATCCTTCTTCAATATGCCCTTCACCAACATGCAGTGCTTCCTTGATTGAATTAGCTCTCACACCAATATTTGCGTCTAGAGCCTTTGCATTGAGGGCTATGTGAAAACGGCTGTGGCGCTGAAGTTGCCTGTGAATGTGGAGTTGGTGGCATGTGAAACCCGCATCTGGAGCATTCGTTTGTGTGGGATGCTCTACCAGGTTCATTCCTAGATAATGCACTCAAAGGGCACTAAGCATAGAGTGTGAAAACTGAGTTTCCTTGAGAGCTGCTTGGAAGCCTGATGGTGTGTGAAGTTAGTGAGCCAAATGGAGTTGTTCTCCCACAAGAACCACTCGGCTGATCCTTCTTCAATATGCCCTTCACCAACATGCAGTGTTTCCTTGATTGAATTAGCTCTCACACCAATATTTGTGTCTAGAGCCTTTGCATTGACGGCTATGTGAAAACGGCTGTGGCGCTGAAGTTGCCTGTGAATGTGGAGTTGGTGGCATGTGAAACCCGCATGTGGAGCATTCGTTTGTGTGGGATGCTCTACCAGGTTCATTCCTAGATAATGCACTCAAAGGGCACTAAGCATAGAGTGTGAAAACTGAGTTTCCTTGAGAGCTGCTTGGAAGCCTGATTGTGTGTGAAGTTAGTGAGCCAAATGGAGTTGTTCTCCCACAAGAACCACTCGGCTGATCCTTCTTCAATATGCACTTCACCAACATGCAGTGTTTCCTTGATTGAATTAGCTCTCACACCAATATTTGCGTCTAGAGCCTTTGCATTGAGGGCTATGTGAAAACGGCTGTGGCGCTGAAGTTGCCTGTGAATGTGGAGTTGGTGGCATGTGAAACCCGCATGTGGAGCATTCGTTTGTGTGGGATGCTCTACCAGGTTCATTCCTAGATAATGCACTCAAAGGGCACTAAGCATAGAGTGTGAAAACTGAGTTTCCTTGAGAGCTGCTTGGAAGCCTGATGGTGTGTGAAGTTAGTGAGCCAAATGGAGTTGTTCTCCCACAAGAACCACTCGGCTGATCCTTCTTCAATATGCCCTTCACCAGCATGCACTGTTTCCTTGATTGAATTAGCTCTCACACCAATATTTGCGTCTAGAGCCTTTGCATTGAGGGCTATGTGAAAACGGCTGTGGCGCTGAAGTTGCCTGTGAATGTGGAGTTGGTGGCATGTGAAACCCGTATGTGGAGCATTCGTTTGTTTGGGAATGCTCTACCAGGTTCATTCCTAGATAATGCACTCAAAGGGCACTAAGCATAGAGTGTGAAAACTGAGTTTCCTTGAGAGCTGCTTGGAAGCCTGATGGTGTGTGAAGTTAGTGAGCCAAATGGAGTTGTTCTCCCACAAGAACCACTCGGCTGATCCTTCTTCAATATGCCCTTCACCAACATGCAGTGTTTCCTTGATTGAATTAGCTCTCACACCAATATTTGCGTCTAGAGCCTTTGCATTGAGGGCTATGTGAAAACGGCTGTGGCGCTGAAGTTGCCTGTGAATGTGGAGTTGGTGGCATGTGAAACCCGCATGTGGAGCATTCGTTTGTGTGGGATGCTCACCAAGCTTCATTTCAGTCCTAGGCACTCAAAGGGCACTAAGCATAGAGTGTGAAAACTGAGTTTCCTTGAGAGCTGCTTGGAAGCCTGATGGTGTGTGAAGTTAGTGAGCCAAATGGAGTTGTTCTCCCACAAGAACCACTCGGCTGATCCTTCTTCAATATGCCCTTCACCAACATGCAGTGCTTCCTTGATTGAATTAGCTCTCACACCAATATTTGCGTCTAGAGCCTTTGCATTGAGGGCTATGTGAAAACGGCTGTGGCGCTGAAGTTGCCTGTGAATGTGGAGTTGGTGGCATGTGAAACCCGCATCTGGAGCATTCGTTTGTGTGGGATGCTCTACCAGGTTCATTCCTAGATAATGCACTCAAAGGGCACTAAGCATAGAGTGTGAAAACTGAGTTTCCTTGAGAGCTGCTTGGAAGCCTGATGGTGTGTGAAGTTAGTGAGCCAAATGGAGTTGTTCTCCCACAAGAACCACTCGGCTGATCCTTCTTCAATATGCCCTTCACCAACATGCAGTGCTTCCTTGATTGAATTAGCTCTCACACCAATATTTGCGTCTAGAGCCTTTGCATTGAGGGCTATGTGAAAACGGCTGTGGCGCTGAAGTTGCCTGTGAATGTGGAGTTGGTGGCATGTGAAACCCGCATGTGGAGCATTCGTTTGTGTGGGATGCTCTACCAGGTTCATTCCTAGATAATGCACTCAAAGGGCACTAAGCATAGAGTGTGAAAACTGAGTTTCCTTGAGAGCTGCTTGGAAGCCTGATGGTGTGTGAAGTTAGTGAGCCAAATGGAGTTGTTCTCCCACAAGAACCACTCGGCTGATCCTTCTGCAATATGCCCTTCACCAACATGCAGTGCTTCCTTGATTGAATTAGCTCTCACACCAATATTTGCGTCTAGAGCCTTTGCATTGAGGGCTATGTGAAAACGGCTGTGGCGCTGAAGTTGCCTGTGAATGTGGAGTTGGTGGCATGTGAAACCCGCATGTGGAGCATTCGTTTGTGTGAGATGCTCTACCAGGTTCATTCCTAGATAATGCACTCAAAGGGCACTAAGCATAGAGTGTGAAAACTGAGTTTCCTTGAGAGCTGCTTGGAAGCCTGATGGTGTGTGAAGTTAGTGAGCCAAATGGAGTTGTTCTCCCACAAGAACCACTCGGCTGATCCTTCTTCAATATGCCCTTCACCAACATGCAGTGTTTCCTTGAATGAATTAGCTCTCACACCAATATTTGCGTCTAGAGCCTTTGCATTGAGGGGTATGTGAAAACGGCTGTGGCGCTGAAGTTGCCTGTGAATGTGGAGTTGGTGGCATGTGAAACCCGCATGTGGAGCATTCGTTTGTATGAGATGCTCTACCAGGTTCATTCCTAGATAATGCACTCAAAGGGCACTAAGCATAGAGTGTGAATAGTGAGTTTCCTTGAGAGCTGCTTGGAAGCCTGATGGTGTGTGAAGTTAGTGAGCCAAATGGAGTTGTTCTCCCACAAGAACCACTCGGCTGATCCTTCTTCAATATGCCCTTCACCAACATGCAGTGTTTCCTTGATTGAATTAGCTCTCACACCAATATTTGCGTCTAGAGCCTTTGCATTGAGGGCTATGTGAAAACGGCTGTGGCGCTGAAGTTGCCTGTGAATGTGGAGTTGGTGGCATGTGAAACCCGCATGTGGAGCATTCGTTTGTGTGGGATGCTCACCAAGCTTCATTTCAGTCCTAGGCACTCAAAGGGCACTAAGCATAGAGTGTGAAAACTGAGTTTCCTTGAGAGCTGCTTGGAAGCCTGATGGTGTGTGAAGTTAGTGAGCCAAATGGAGTTGTTCTCCCACAAGAACCACTCGGCTGATCCTTCTTCAATATGCCCTTCACCAACATGCAGTGTTTCCTTGATTGAATTAGCTCTCACACCAATATTTGCGTCTAGATGCTTTACTTTGAGGGCTATGTGAAAACGGCTGTGGCGCTGAAGTTGCCTGTGAATGTGGAGTTGGTGGCATGTGAAACCCGCATGTGGAGCATTCGTTTGTGTGGAATGCTCTACCAGGTTCATTCCTAGATAATGCACTCAAAGGGCACTAAGCATAGAGTGTGAAAACTGAGTTTCCTTGAGAGCTGCTTGGAAGCCTGATGGTGTGTGAAGTTAGTGAGCCAAATGGAGTTGTTCTCCCACAAGAACCACTCGGCTGATCCTTCTTCAATATGCCCTTCACCAACATGCAGTGTTTCCTTGATTGAATTAGCTCTCACACCAATATTTGTGTCTAGAGCCTTTGCATTGACGGCTATGTGAAAACGGCTGTGGCGCTGAAGTTGCCTGTGAATGTGGAGTTGGTGGCATGTGAAACCCGCATGTGGAGCATTCGTTTGTGTGGGATGCTCTACCAGGTTCATTCCTAGATAATGCACTCAAAGGGCACTAAGCATAGAGTGTGAAAACTGAGTTTCCTTGAGAGCTGCTTGGAAGCCTGATTGTGTGTGAAGTTAGTGAGCCAAATGGAGTTGTTCTCCCACAAGAACCACTCGGCTGATCCTTCTTCAATATGCACTTCACCAACATGCAGTGTTTCCTTGATTGAATTAGCTCTCACACCAATATTTGCGTCTAGAGCCTTTGCATTGAGGGCTATGTGAAAACGGCTGTGGCGCTGAAGTTGCCTGTGAATGTGGAGTTGGTGGCATGTGAAACCCGCATGTGGAGCATTCGTTTGTGTGGGATGCTCTACCAGGTTCATTCCTAGATAATGCACTCAAAGGGCACTAAGCATAGAGTGTGAAAACTGAGTTTCCTTGAGAGCTGCTTGGAAGCCTGATGGTGTGTGAAGTTAGTGAGCCAAATGGAGTTGTTCTCCCACAAGAACCACTCGGCTGATCCTTCTTCAATATGCCCTTCACCAGCATGCACTGTTTCCTTGATTGAATTAGCTCTCACACCAATATTTGCGTCTAGAGCCTTTGCATTGAGGGCTATGTGAAAACGGCTGTGGCGCTGAAGTTGCCTGTGAATGTGGAGTTGGTGGCATGTGAAACCCGTATGTGGAGCATTCGTTTGTTTGGGAATGCTCTACCAGGTTCATTCCTAGATAATGCACTCAAAGGGCACTAAGCATAGAGTGTGAAAACTGAGTTTCCTTGAGAGCTGCTTGGAAGCCTGATGGTGTGTGAAGTTAGTGAGCCAAATGGAGTTGTTCTCCCACAAGAACCACTCGGCTGATCCTTCTTCAATATGCCCTTCACCAACATGCAGTGTTTCCTTGATTGAATTAGCTCTCACACCAATATTTGCGTCTAGAGCCTTTGCATTGAGGGCTATGTGAAAACGGCTGTGGCGCTGAAGTTGCCTGTGAATGTGGAGTTGGTGGCATGTGAAACCCGCATCTGGAGCATTCGTTTGTGTGGGATGCTCACCAAGCTTCATTTCAGTCCTAGGCACTCAAAGGGCACTAAGCATAGAGTGTGAAAACTGAGTTTCCTTGAGAGCTGCTTGGAAGCCTGATGGTGTGTGAAGTTAGTGAGCCAAATGGAGTTGTTCTCCCACAAGAACCACTCGGCTGATCCTTCTTCAATATGCCCTTCACCAACATGCAGTGCTTCCTTGATTGAATTAGCTCTCACACCAATATTTGCGTCTAGAGCCTTTGCATTGAGGGCTATGTGAAAACGGCTGTGGCGCTGAAGTTGCCTGTGAATGTGGAGTTGGTGGCATGTGAAACCCGCATGTGGAGCATTCGTTTGTGTGGGATGCTCTACCAGGTTCATTCCTAGATAATGCACTCAAAGGGCACTAAGCATAGAGTGTGAAAACTGAGTTTCCTTGAGAGCTGCTTGGAAGCCTGATGGTGTGTGAAGTTAGTGAGCCAAATGGAGTTGTTCTCCCACAAGAACCACTCGGCTGATCCTTCTTCAATATGCCCTTCACCAACATGCAGTGTTTCCTTGATTGAATTAGCTCTCACACCAATATTTGCGTCTAGAGCCTTTGCATTGAGGGCTATGTGAAAACGGCTGTGGTGCTGAAGTTGCCTGTGAATGTGGAGTTGGTGGCATGTGAAACCCGCATGTGGAGCATTCGTTTGTGTGGGATGCTCTACCAGGTTCATTCCTAGATAATGCACTCAAGGGCACTAAGCATAGAGTGTGAAAACTGAGTTTCCTTGAGAGCTGCTTGGAAGCCTGATGGTGTGTGAAGTTAGTGAGCCAAATGGAGTTGTTCTCCCACAAGAACCACTCGGCTGATCCTTCTTCAATATGCCCTTCACCAACATGCACTGTTTCCTTGATTGAATTAGCTCTCACACCAATATTTGCGTCTAGAGCCGTTGCATTGAGGGCTATGTGAAAACGGCTGTGGCGCTGAAGTTGCCTGTGAATGTGGAGTTGGTGGCATGTGAAACCCGTATGTGGAGCATTCGTTTATTTGGGAATGCTCTACGAGGTTCATTCCTAGATAATGCACTCAAAGGGCACTAAGCATAGAGTGTGAAAACTGAGTTTCCTTGAGAGCTGCTTGGAAGCCTGATGGTGTGTGAAGTTAGTGAGCCAAATGGAGTTGTTCTCCCACAAGAACCACTCGGCTGATCCTTCTTCAATATGCCCTTCACCAACATTCAGTGTTTCCTTGATTGAATTAGCTCTCACACCAATATTTGCGTCTAGAGCCTTTGCATTGAGGGCTATGTGAAAACGGCTGTGGCGCTGAAGTTGCCTGTGAATGTGGAGTTGGTGGCATGTGAAACCCGCATCTGGAGCATTCGTTTGCGTGGGATGCTCACCAAGCTTCATTTCAGTCCTAGGCACTCAAAGGGCACTAAGCATAGAGTGTGAAAACTGAGTTTCCTTGAGAGCTGCTTGGAAGCCTGATGGTGTGTGAAGTTAGTGAGCCAAATGGAGTTGTTCTCCCACAAGAACCACTCGGCTGATCCTTCTGCAATATGCCCTTCACCAACATGCAGTGCTTCCTTGATTGAATTAGCTCTCACACCAATATTTGCGTCTAGAGCCTTTGCATTGAGGGCTATGTGAAAACGGCTGTGGCGCTGAAGTTGCCTGTGAATGTGGAGTTGGTGGCATGTGAAACCCGCATGTGGAGCATTCGTTTGTGTGAGATGCTCTACCAGGTTCATTCCTAGATAATGCACTCAAAGGGCACTAAGCATAGAGTGTGAAAACTGAGTTTCCTTGAGAGCTGCTGGAAGCCTGATGGTGTGTGAAGTTAGTGAGCCAAATGGAGTTGTTCTCCACAAGAACCACTCGGCTGATCCTTCTTCAATATGCCCTTCACCAACATGCAGTGTTTCCTTGAATGAATTAGCTCTCACACCAATATTTGCGTCTAGAGCCTTTGCATTGAGGGCTATGTGAAAACGGCTGTGGCGCTGAAGTTGCCTGTGAATGTGGAGTTGGTGGCATGTGAAACCCGCATGTGGAGCATTCGTTTGTATGAGATGCTCTACCAGGTTCATTCCTAGATAATGCACTCAAAGGGCACTAAGCATAGAGTGAGAAAACTGAGTTTCCTTGAGAGCTGCTTGGAAGCCTGATGGTGTGTGAAGTTAGTGAGCCAAATGGAGTTGTTCTCCCACAAGAACCACTCGGCTGATCCTTCTTAATATGCCCTTCACCAACATGCAGTGTTTCCTTGATTGAATTAGCTCTCACACCAATATTTGCGTCTAGAGCCTTTGCATTGAGGGCTATGAGAAAACGGCTGTGCGCTGAAGTTGCCTGTGAATGTGGAGTTGGTGGCATGTGAAACCCGCATGTGGAGCATTCGTTTGTGTGGGATGCTCACCAAGCTTCATTTCAGTCCTAGGCACTCAAAGGGCACTAAGCATAGAGTGTGAAAACTGAGTTTCCTTGAGAGCTGCTTGGAAGCCTGATGGTGTGTGAAGTTAGTGAGCCAAATGGAGTTGTTCTCCCACAAGAACCACTCGGCTGATCCTTCTTCAATATGCCCTTCACCAACATGCAGTGTTTCCTTGATTGAATTAGCTCTCACACCAATATTTGCGTCTAGAGCCTTTGCATTGAGGGCTATGTGAAAACGGCTGTGGCGCTGAAGTTGCCTGTGAATGTGGAGTTGGTGGCATGTGAAACCCGCATGTGGAGCATTCGTTTGTGTGGGATGCTCACCAAGCTTCATTTCAGTCCTAGGCACTCAAAGGGCACTAAGCATAGAGTGTGAAAACTGAGTTTCCTTGAGAGCTGCTTGGAAGCCTGATGGTGTGTGAAGTTAGTGAGCCAAATGGAGTTGTTCTCCCACAAGAACCACTCGGCTGATCCTTCTTCAATATGCCTTCACCAACATGCAGTGTTTCCTTGATTGAATTAGCTCTCACACCAATATTTGCGTCTAGATGCTTTACTTTGAGGGCTATGTGAAAACGGCTGTGGCGCTGAAGTTGCCTGTGAATGTGGAGTTGGTGGCATGTGAAACCCGCATGTGGAGCATTCGTTTGTGTGGGATGCTCACCAAGCTTCATTTCAGTCCTAGGCACTCAAAGGGCACTAAGCATAGAGTGTGAAAACTGAGTTTCCTTGAGAGCTGCTTGGAAGCCTGATGGTGTGTGAAGTTAGTGAGCCAAATGGAGTTGTTCTCCCACAAGAACCACTCGGCTGATCCTTCTTCAATATGCCCTTCACCAACATGCAGTGTTTCCTTGAATGAATTAGCTCTCACACCAATATTTGCGTCTAGAGCCTTTGCATTGAGGGCTATGTGAAAACGGCTGTGGCGCTGAAGTTGCCTGTGAATGTGGAGTTGGTGGCATGTGAAACCCGTATGTGGAGCATTCGTTTATTTGGGAATGCTCTACGAGGTTCATTCCTAGATAATGCACTCAAAGGGCACTAAGCATAGAGTGTGAATAGTGAGTTTCCTTGAGAGCTGCTTGGAAGCCTGATGGTGTGTGAAGTTAGTGAGCCAAATGGAGTTGTTCTCCCACAAGAACCACTCGGCTGATCCTTCGTTAATATGCCCCTTCACCAACATGCAGTGTTTCCTTGATTGAATTAGCTCTCACACCAATATTTGCGTCTAGAGCCTTTGCATTGAGGGCTATGAGAAAACGGCTGTGGCGCTGAAGTTGCCTGTGAATGTGGAGTTGGTGGCATGTGAAACCCGCATGTGGAGCATTCGTTTGTGTGGGATGCTCACCAAGCTTCATTTCAGTCCTAGGCACTCAAAGGGCACTAAGCATAGAGTGTGAAAACTGAGTTTCCTTGAGAGCTGCTTGGAAGCCTGATGGTGTGTGAAGTTAGTGAGCCAAATGGAGTTGTTCTCCCACAAGAACCACTCGGCTGATCCTTCTTCAATATGCCCTTCACCAACATGCAGTGTTTCCTTGATTGAATTATCTCTCACACCAATATTTGCGTCTAGAGCCTTTGCATTGAGGGCTATGTGAAAACGGCTGTGGCGCTGAAGTTGCCTGTGAATGTGGAGTTGGTGGCATGTGAAACCCGCATGTGGAGCATTCGTTTGTGTGGGATGCTCACCAAGCTTCATTTCAGTCCTAGGCACTCAAAGGGCACTAAGCATAGAGTGTGAAAACTGAGTTCCTTGAGAGCTGCTTGGAAGCCTGATGGTGTGTGAAGTTAGTGAGCCAAATGGAGTTGTTCTCCCACAAGAACCACTCGGCTGATCCTTCTTCAATATGCCCTTCACCAACATGCAGTGTTTCCTTGAATGAATTAGCTCTCACACCAATATTTGCGTCATCTAGAGCCTTTGCATTGAGGGCTATCTGAAAACGGCTGTGGCGCTGAAGTTGCCTGTGAATGTGGAGTTGGTGGCATGTGAAACCCGCATGTGGAGCATTCGTTTGTGTGAGATGCTCTACCAGGTTCATTCCTAGATAATGCACTCAAAGGGCACTAAGCATAGAGTGTGAAAACTGAGTTTCCTTGAGAGCTGCTTGGAAGCCTGATGGTGTGTGAAGTTAGTGAGCCAAATGGAGTTGTTCTCCCACAAGAACCACTCGGCTGATCCTTCTTCAATATGCCCTTCACCAACATTCAGTGTTTCCTTGATTGAATTAGCTCTCACACCAATATTTGCGTCTAGAGCCTTTGCATTGAGGGCTATGTGAAAACGGCTGTGGCGCTGAAGTTGCCTGTGAATGTGGAGTTGGTGGCATGTGAAACCCGCATGTGGGAGCATTCGTTTGTGTGGGATGCTCTACCAGGTTCATTCCTAGATAATGCACTCAAAGGGCACTAAGCATAGAGTGTGAAAACTGAGTTTCCTTGAGAGCTGCATGGAAGCCTGATGGTGTGTGAAGTTAGTGAGCCAAATGGAGTTGTTCTCCCACAAGAACCACTCGGCTGATCCTTCTTCAATATGCCCTTCACCAACATGCAGTGTTTCCTTGATTGAATTAGCTCTCACACCAATATTTGCGTCTAGAGCCTTTGCATTGAGGGCTATGTGAAAACGGCTGTGGCGCTGAAGTTGCCTGTGAATGTGGAGTTGGTGGCATGTGAAACCCGTATGTGGAGCATTCGTTTGTTTGGGAATGCTCTACCAGGTTCATTCCTAGATAATGCACTCAAAGGGCACTAAGCATAGAGTGTGAAAACTGAGTTTCCTTGAGAGCTGCTTGGAAGCCTGATGGTGTGTGAAGTTAGTGAGCCAAATGGAGTTGTTCTCCACAAGAACCACTCGGCTGATCCTTCTTCAATATGCCCTTCACCAACATGCAGTGTTTTCCTTGATTGAATTAGCTCTCACACCAATATTTGCGTCTAGAGCCTTTGCATTGAGGGCTATGTGAAAACGGCTGTGGCGCTGAAGTTGCCTGTGAATGTGGAGTTGGTGGCATGTGAAACCCGCATGTGGAGCATTCGTTTGTGTGGGATGCTCACCAAGCTTCATTTCAGTCCTAGGCACTCAAAGGGCACTAAGCATAGAGTGTGAAAACTGAGTTTCCTTGAGAGCTGCTTGGAAGCCTGATGGTGTGTGAAGTTAGTGAGCCAAATGGAGTTGTTCTCCCACAAGAACCACTCGGCTGATCCTTCTTCAATATGCCCTTCACCAACATGCAGTGTTTCCTTGATTGAATTAGCTCTCACACCAATATTTGCGTCTAGAGCCTTTGCATTGAGGGCTATGTGAAAACGGCTGTGGCGCTGAAGTTGCCTGTGAATGTGGAGTTGGTGGCATGTGAAACCCGTATGTGGAGCATTCGTTTGTGTGAGATGCTCTACCAGGTTCATTCCTAGATAATGCACTCAAAGGGCACTAAGCATAGAGTGTGAAAACAGAGTTTCCTTGAGAGCTGCTTGGAAGCCTGATGGTGTGTGAAGTTAGTGAGCCAAATGGAGTTGTTCTCCCACAAGAACCACTCGGCTGATCCTTCTTCAATATGCCCTTCACCAACATGCAGTGTTTCCTTGAATGAATTAGCTCTCACACCAATATTTGCGTCTAGAGCCTTTGCATTGAGGGCTATGTGAAAACGGCTGTGGCGCTGAAGTTGCCTGTGAATGTGGAGTTGGTGGCATGTGAAACCCGCATGTGGAGCATTCGTTTGTATGAGATGCTCTACCAGTTCATTCCTAGATAATGCACTCAAAGGGCACTAAGCATAGAGTGTGAAAACTGAGTTTCCTTGAGAGCTGCTTGGAAGCCTGATGGTGTGTGAAGTTAGTGAGCCAAATGGAGTTGTTCTCCCACAAGAACCACTCGGCTGATCCTTCTTTAATATGCCCTTCACCAACATGCAGTGTTTCCTTGATTGAATTAGCTCTCACACCAATATTTGCGTCTAGAGCCTTTGCATTGAGGGCTATGAGAAAACGGCTGTGGCGCTGAAGTTGCCTGTGAATGTGGAGTTGGTGGCATGTGAAACCCGCATGTGGAGCATTCGTTTGTGTGGGATGCTCACCAAGCTTCATTCAGTCCTAGGCACTCAAAGGGCACTAAGCATAGAGTGTGAAAACTGAGTTTCTTGAGAGCTGCTTGGAAGCCTGATGGTGTGTGAAGTTAGTGAGCCAAATGGAGTTGTTCTCCCACAAGAACCACTCGGCTGATCCTTCTTCAATATGCCTTCACCAACATGCAGTGTTTCCTTGATTGAATTAGCTCTCACACCAATATTTGCGTCTAGAGCCTTTGCATTGAGGGCTCTCTGAAAACGGCTGTGGCGCTGAAGTTGCCTGTGAATGTGGAGTTGGTGGCATGTGAAACCCGCATGTGGAGCATTCGTTTGTGTGGGATGCTCACCAAGCTTCATTTCAGTCCTAGGCACTCAAAGGGCACTAAGCATAGAGTGTGAAAACTGAGTTTCCTTGAGAGCTGCTTGGAAGGCCTGATGGTGTGTGAAGTTAGTGAGCCAAATGGAGTTGTTCTCCCAGAAGAACCACTCGGCTGATCCTTCTTCAATATGCCCTTCACCAACATGCAGTGTTTCCTTGATTGAATTAGCTCTCACACCAATATTTGCGTCTAGATGCTTTACTTTGAGGGCTATGTGAAAACGGCTGTGGCGCTGAAGTTGCCTGTGAATGTGGAGTTGGTGGCATGTGAAACCCGCATGTGGAGCATTCGTTTGTGTGGATGCTCACCAAGCTTCATTTCAGTCCTAGGCACTCAAAGGGCACTAAGCATAGAGTGTGAAACTGAGTTTCCTTGAGAGCTGCTTGGAAGCCTGATGGTGTGTGAAGTTAGTGAGCCAAATGGAGTTGTTCTCCCACAAGAACCACTCGGCTGATCCTTCTTCAATATGCCCTTCACCAACATGCAGTGTTTCCTTGAATGAATTAGCTCTCACACCAATATTTGCGTCTAGAGCCTTTGCATTGAGGGCTATCTGAAAACGGCTGTGGCGCTGAAGTTGCCTGTGAATGTGGAGTTGGTGGCATGTGAAACCCGCATGTGGAGCATTCGTTTGTGTGAGATGCTCTACCAGGTTCATTCCTAGATAATGCACTCAAAGGGCACTAAGCATAGAGTGTGAAAACTGAGTTTCCTTGAGAGCTGCTTGGAAGCCTGATGGTGTGTGAAGTTAGTGAGCCAAATGGAGTTGTTCTCCCACAAGAACCACTCGGCTGATCCTTCTTCAATATGCCCTTCACCAACATGCAGTGTTTCCTTGATTGAATTAGCTCTCACACCAATATTGCGTCTAGAGCCTTTGCATTGAGGGCTATGTGAAAACGGCTGTGGCGCTGAGTTGCCTGTGAATGTGGAGTTGGTGGCATGTGAAACCCGCATGTGGAGCATTCGTTTGTGTGGGATGCTCTACCAGGTTCATTCCTAGATAATGCACTCAAAGGGCACTAAGCATAGAGTGTGAAAACTGAGTTTCCTTGAGAGCTGCTTGGAAGCCTGATGGTGTGTGAAGTTAGTGAGCCAAATGGAGTTGTTCTCCCACAAGAACCACTCGGCTGATCCTTCTTCAATATGCCCTTCACCAACATGCAGTGTTTCCTTGATTGAATTAGCTCTCACACCAATATTTGCGTCTAGAGCCTTTGCATTGAGGGCTATCTGAAAACGGCTGTGGCGCTGAAGTTGCCTGTGAATGTGGAGTTGGTGGCATGTGAAACCCACATGTGGAGCATTCGTTTGTGTGGGATGCTCTACCAGGTTCATTCCTAGATAATGCACTCAAAGGGCACTAAGCATAGAGTGTGAAAACTGAGTTTCCTTGAGAGCTGCTTGGAAGCCTGATGGTGTGTGAAGTTAGTGAGCCAAATGGAGTTGTTCTCCCCACAAGAACCACTCGGCTGATCCTTCTTCAATATGCCCTTCACCAACATGCAGTGTTTCCTTGATTGAATTAGCTCTCACACCAATATTTGCGTCTAGAGCCTTTGCATTGAGGGCTATGTGAAAACGGCTGTGGCGCTGAAGTTGCCTGTGAATGTGGAGTTGGTGGCATGTGAAACCCGTATGTGGAGCATTCGTTTGTGTGGGAATGCTCTACCAGGTTCATTCCTAGATAATGCACTCAAAGGGCACTAAGCATAGAGTGTGAAAACTGAGTTTTCCTTGAGAGCTGCTTGGAAGCCTGATGGTGTGTGAAGTTAGTGAGCCAAATGGAGTTGTTCTCCCAGAAGAACCACTCGGCTGATCCTTCTTCAATATGCCCTTCACCAACATGCAGTGTTTTCCTTGATTGAATTAGCTCTCACACCAATATTTGCGTCTAGAGCCTTTGCATTGAGGGCTATGTGAAAACGGCTGTGGCGCTGAAGTTGCCTGTGCATGTGAGTTGGTGGCATGTGAAACCCGTATGTGGAGCATTCGTTTGTTTGGGAATGCTCTACCAGGTTCATTCCTAGATAATGCACTCAAAGGGCACTAAGCATAGAGTGTGAAAACTGAGTTTCCTTGAGAGCTGCTTGGAAGCCTGATGGTGTGTGAAGTTAGTGAGCCAAATGGAGTTGTTCTCCCACAAGAACCACTCGGCTGATCCTTCTTCAATATGCCCTTCACCAACATGCAGTGTTTCCTTGATTGAATTAGCTCTCACACCAATATTTGCGTCTAGAGCCTTTGCATTGAGGGCTATGTGAAAACGGCTGTGGCGCTGAAGTTGCCTGTGAATGTGGAGTTGGTGGCATGTGAAACCCCGCATGTGGAGCATTCGTTTGTGTGGGATGCTCACCAAGCTTCATTTCAGTCCTAGGCACTCAAAGGGCACTAAGCATAGAGTGTGAAAACTGAGTTTCCTTGAGAGCTGCTTGGAAGCCTGATGGTGTGTGAAGTTAGTGAGCCAAATGGAGTTGTTCTCCCACAAGAACCACTCGGCTGATCCTTCTTCAATATGCCCTTCACCAACATGCAGTGTTTCCTTGATTGAATTAGCTCTCACACCAATATTTGCGTCTAGAGCCTTTGCATTACGGGCTATGTGAAAACGGCTGTGGCGCTGAAGTTGCCTGTGAATGTGGAGTTGGTGGCTTGTGAAACCCGCATGTGGAGCATTCGTTTGTGTGAGATGCTCTACCAGGTTCATTCCTAGATAATGCACTCAAAGGGCACTAAGCATAGAGTGTGAAAACTGAGTTTCCTTGAGAGCTGCTTGGAAGCCTGATGGTGTGTTAAGTTAGTGAGCCAAATGGAGTTGTTCTCCCACAAGAACCACTCGGCTGATCCTTCTTCAATATGCCCTTCACCAACATGCAGTGTTTCCTTGATTGAATTAGCTCTCACACCAATATTTGCGTCTAGAGCCTTTGCATTGAGGGCTATGTGAAAACGGCTGTGGCGCTGAAGTTGCCTGTGAATGTGGAGTTGGTGGCATGTGAAACCCGCATGTGGAGCATTCGTTTGCGTGGGATGCTCACCAAGCTTCATTTCAGTCCTAGGCACTCAAAGGGCACTAAGCATAGAGTGTGAAAACTGAGTTTCCTTGAGAGCTGCTTGGAAGCCTGATGGTGTGTGAAGTTAGTGAGCCAAATGGAGTTGGTCTCCCACAAGAACCACTCAGCTGATCCTTCTTCAATATGGCCTTCACCAACATGCAGTGTTTCCTTGATTGAATTAGCTCTCACACCAATATTTGCGTCTAGAGCCTTTGCATTGAGGGCTATGTGAAAACGGCTGTGGCGCTGAAGTTGCCTGTGAATGTGGAGTTGGTGGCATGTGAAACCCGCATGTGGAGCATTCGTTTGTGTGGGATGCTCACCAAGCTTCATTTCAGTCCTAGGCACTCAAAGGGCACTAAGCATAGAGTGTGAAAACTGAGTTTCCTTGAGAGCTGCTTGGAAGCCTGATGGTGTGTGAAGTTAGTGAGCCAAATG